>NC_047036.1:66950498-67186919 GCF_011762595.2 Tursiops truncatus
ATTGGGTTTTTTGAATGATAGTGAGAATAATATAAAAGTAAATTAGAATCTTGATCTGACTCTGTTTTTACTGCATAGATATGGTCAATAGAAAACACTGGTAGGAGATAAAATAAAATAAAGACTAACTAAATTTTTAAAATCCTCTTTTCATGTGTATCACTAATATAATAGTTTCAGACTAATTAACAGCAATTTGCCTTTAACTATTTTGACCTGGTCCCTCATTTCTCTTATTTTCTCCTTTGAGAACTACATGAGGAATGTACCTGGGGAACAATACCTAAAAGATACACATGGAATGCTAATTGTAGTTACCCTTGGGTGGTAGGTTTTCAGATGGTTTTATTATTGTCCTTTTTGTTCATTTGTACTTCTAATTTTATCTACAAAGAATATATGTTCCTTGGAAAATTAAAATAGAAATAATCCAAACCCCCAAATGCTAAGTTTATTAATATCTTGTCACAATATTATATATACATATGCAAACCAGTCAGAACTAGACCTGAGCTGTCTCTTCCTATTAAAGTCAATGTTTCAGTTTCACTGATTTTAGAATACACTTGAGCTTAACTTGATTCAATTTACAACACACTGCTGAGTACCTATTATGTGCCCTACATTCCCTGCAAAGCCCTGAACAAGGATGAGGAGATGCAGTCTCTACCTTAAAGGCAGTCACAAAGATATCATGAATTGTGGTACAAAGTCAGAGAAGAATGAAGTCTACTCTAGGATTGTACCAATTAAAGCACAGAAGAGGCTATTATTACTTTTCTACTTTTTGGAGGTGAAGGATTTTAACAAGGTAGCAATATTTTTCGGAATCTTTAAGGATGAGTAAAATCTTAGTATATAAAAAGGATAGAACAGCATAGAAAGGATGTGAGGATTTTTTTTTTTTTTTTTTTTGTGGTACGTGGGCCACTCACTGTTGTGGCCTCCCCCGTTGTGGAGCGCAGGCTCAGCGGCCATGGCTCACGGGCCCAGCCGCTCCGCGGCCTGTGGGATCCTCCCAGACTGGGGCACGAACCCGTGTCCCCTGCATCGGCAGGCGGACTCTCAACCACTGCACCACCAGAGAAGCCCAATGTGAGGATTTTTAATTTGGAGAAAAGAATATTCAGGTGACAGTACATTTTGGTGCCCTTCAAATATGAGAATGACTATTATATGGAAGAGACTACAGATGCATTCTATGTTGCTTTAGCCAGCAGGACTAGGACATATTTTTGTTTTTATTGGCCATTGTTGGTTACCTCTGTGATTTATGTCAATGCCTTGAGAAAATACAAAACTTACAAACACAGTATTGTTAATGAAGAAAATATGTGCCAATTTATGAATAGCACTTTTTGACATGGTTTCCAGGAATTCATTTTGTTCTCAATATAGAAGTTGCCTTTATATATACATGTAAATTAAATCAACCTGCCTTGGTTTAATATGTTTATTAAGAGTGTGCATCTTTGCTCTTAGTTTTATTTGCAAAGTGACATGATGTCAATTGTCTAACATTATGGATGTAAATGGATACAAGAAAATTGGAAATTATTATTGAGTAAAATCTACTGGACAATTTATGTCAATAAATGTAAAGACAGTCTGGCAGATCTTTCTCTTTCTGCTATTTTCATCAATGAACTTAATAGAGAGTGAAATCAGAGTCAGAAACTGTCAAAGGGAGAGATGAGAAAGTTTACTACAGTGAGAAATCAACTATGAAAGTTAAATCCTGTGTTATGAAGTTCACAAACAGATGAAATTTTAAAGACAATAAAATACCCAGGGTTATGGACCTAAGCTTGAATGTGGGAATCTGGGTAAGTTTTGTGATTTGTGAGCTTCCATTTGTGCCTCTTAAAGCTGGAAAAAAAAAAAAATAGAGTCTTCTTGGAACTAAGAAAGAAGAACCCTACAAAGAGTAAGCTGACCCCATGGGAACAAAGTGTTTGATTTGAATGGAATGTATTCAGTATGCTTTTGTTTTTATTTGTCTCTTGCCAGAAAGATTTCACAGTCTACAATTTAGGAGACATAAAATGAAATAACATAGCTCTTGGAGAAGGGAGTACTTCCTTCAAAATCAATTACAGATAAGCATAATTATTGAACTTGGATATGTTAGAATTCTGACAGAATGCAGTGCTATGAATTTTTTATTGAAGATCAAGTTTTATGTTTTGCAAATCTCTTAAACTATGATTAGAAACTATCCTACAAAGATGGACAGAGCATAATGAAATTTGCTGTTAGCTAATGTTATTGCCGTAACTGGGACTAAATATCCTGAATATTCAAACATTTATATTTTATAAATTTTGACAAAGAAATACCAAATGTTGGTACTGTTCTAGGTACTAAAAATATGAGACAAGAATAAAATAGTAGATATTGAAGGGCAGTACCATAGTTGTAGAGGGCATCAGAGATTAGACCGAATTCATTCAACAATTACTTATGGGCTGCTATATCCCCATCATCATTCTGGGTTCTGGGGACAGAGTAAGAAACATGAACAAAAGAAACAAAACAAATGATCATAAAACTTATTGCTAAGGGAAGAGTCAGAGGGCATTACATGTAAAGAACTTAATTTGATGGCAAGAGGATTAAAAAAAATAGTCTCAGAAATCTAACCACTTCCATTTGCTCAGTGAAACAGGAATGAAGATAATCAGTAGAGAGTATGGAAGAAGACTGTGGATAGTGTGAGGACAGAAAGGAAGGTGTGAAGTACCCATCTAAGAAAGGGTAGTAGGATTGGTTGGAAGCACCAAAGACCTATTTAAGGTTTGTGATCATAAATTGACTTAGAGCATACTTGTATGTATTTCTTCAAGCAGATGTGGAATACGAAGTTAGGTTAAACCAGAGTTGGGATTTTTCTCAGAAAGTATAATGGAGGGAGATAAAGAAAGATGTGGAGGGTCTGTGCACAGGAGTAATAATAATGATTGGTGTAGAATCTAAGTCAGATAAGGAGGGGGTTGAGGAATAATAGGGTTGAGGAGGAATAATAGGGTTGAGGAGGAATAAAAAGATGGTAGGATCAAAGAATTGGAGGTTTTGATGGAGTCAAAGAATTGTTGTAATTAGGACACTAGAGAGAGTGAGCTGAAAGATAAAATGTTATAAATGGAAAGTTGGATGCTTAAGATTGAGAGTATGGAGTTGTGGGCAATTATTAGTAAAAAGTTCTAGAGCCTGATTGTGGGAATGAACTGACTGAGGAAAGGAGAAGAACAGTATAATTTTTAATGAGAAAGTCAAGGTTGCCAAAAACCAGGATTTTGCCAAGATCAGCCACAGAGAGGTTGAAATAATCAGAAAGTATTTGCACTGATCCTAGGTCATACTTTGAGAGAACTAATATAATATAAACCTGTAATGTTCATATAACTTTACTCACTATTCCTTTTTCTTAAAATCAAAGCACATAAAACTATTCTAACACACTAGGCATTCAAATCTATTAATATACACACATATACATATGCATGTATCTCAAATATCGTAATATGAGGTGCTCTTTTTCTTGAGCCAAGTCTAACATTGGCATGGGAACACAAAGGGAAAATCATTCTGACTCTGGAAAGCTTGCAGATTATAGTAACTCTTTATTCTAGATTTTCTTGAATATTATGTAGAAGTAAGTACAGCATACATCCCTCATCAAAACTTCTTAAAACTTCTATTCATTAATTTTTTGTCCATTCAGTTTTTCCTAACTTCTTTTCCCATCTGTGCTAGTACACCTCTTTTTTAATTGTCTCATACTCTTCACTGTGTGGTCACCCTGATGAAGCTGTAAGGCAACCTGGAGCTCTTAGTACTTCTGCCATTTGTATCTTCCCCTCTTTATGCAGTGCAGGTCATACATTTTATTTAAAAGGCATGAGAGGAAAAAAGTTATAAGTAAGCACTTATACTTTCATTTATTTAGTCTCTGTCAAATATCTTTATGTATACCTAATATGCATAAATATTTATTTGTATGTGTCAGAGGCTGAGAGCTTATTTAAAGACATGAGATACAATGATTTACCTCAATTGTTGAGAATCAGAACTGTGGGGGAGGAAAGCTTCATTAAATGATAGATCTTCATGGGTTGCATATTCAGGTAAGTGTGGGAACATGACTGTAAATAAATGAATGAGGAATCGAGTTTGACATTTGCATGATGAAATATGAAGCACATTTTCAATAATTTCAGTGATCCCCTAAATATCATTCAGAAATGTTAGCTGACCTAAATTTGCATTTGGCTAATGACTTTCTCTGCAAAGCATATGACAAGCTGTCACTGCCATAACTCTAGTAATACATCAATAAATTCTACCTGAGTTTTTATATATTTATACCTAAAGCAATGGAAAAAATCCCTGGGTAGAATAGAAATTGACACAATCTCTTACAGACTCGAGAGAATATTAATCTTTGAAACATTCATGTATAATATTTGAATAGAATGCAAAATGTAGGGCTGTATATATCTGTTTAATAAAGAACATTTAGCTGTATCCTATGGTAAAAATCCTCATTTATTATTTTTGGGTATAAACAAAATAACCTTCAGAAGTCTATAACAAAGCTTTTCTGTAAAAATACTTGCAAAGCAAAAGGATTTCAATAGGCAAGCATTCTTTTTTTCCCCCCCCAAACACAGTTAAACCCTTAGTAAACAACACTAATGTGTTTCTCCCATATCTGCTTTGGTTTTTCAATGGCAAATGATTAACAGGAAATAGATACGAGAAAAAAATCTTGAAATACATATTTCAATTTTTAACTCCAATGCTGTGAATTGAAATTCTTATTAATTTATGTACGTGAATAGCTATTAGCTTATAATTAGGTGTTCTGATCATTGAATGACATGAGATCATTTTAAACTGATCTTTCATAAATGGTTTGGCATTTGCATGGAAAATCAGCACTGAATAGGTGAGGGTCTAACGCTGTAGGCAGAGATTATTTGATTTCAAGAAAATGAAGCAACACAAGGGAGCTCAAACAAAAAAGGAGAAATACTTGGTAGGTGCATACCATATCCTCCAGAGGCATAAAAAGAAGCCGGGTCTTCCCAGGGCCTAGAGTTAGGCAGTTGCCATACATTCATATCTTCTCTTTCTCTCATGTACACCTCTGTGGCCCTATTGCAGGCTACACAGTCTCTCATCTCTGCTAAACTTTACACATCTACTTCTTTTACTCTCTCTTTCTAGACCAACTCCTTTAGCTTACTCACAAATGGCCTACATATGGCTGTCCTAGTGGAGGCTTTCACACAGCCTCTAGTTCAAGGGCTCAACAGAGTCAAACTAGATCCTATGAGTTGCAAATTCAGCAGCCTCATCAGGTGAGTACCCCAGAACCAATGAACTGTGACATGGAGAGGGGTACACAAAGGGTGATGGAGGGAGGTCACATTGGGAGCACACTCTCTCAGAATGGCCCAAGGCCAGTGGCACAGAAGATTAAAAATCCCATCTATTTGCTAGTTTGCAAAGGTCAAGAAAGTCTCTTGGCCCATATACCCTTCCACAGTTTTCTGCAGAACTCCCCAGAATTCCTATTCAGAAATCAATTCCTTTTTTGGGAAAGCATATTCTCTCAGAAATTCAAAAATCTTAGGAGAAGATTACATGTGATAAAACAGAACTGAAAAATACATGTTCATTTGAAGGAACTCAGTCATCTGCTTATAATAGTTATAACTGCAAGGAACTTGAGAGATCATCTAATCTCACTCCTTGTTTTATAGGCGAGGGAAGTAAGGTGCAGAAGTTTAAGGGCTTGCCCAAGTCCACGTGGTTGGTTGTTTTTAAAGGTCAAGGCTATAGTCCAGCTTTATTAACTCCAAGTCCAATACTACTTCTATTGTACCAAAGTCTTTCCTTTTTAACAATGCAGTTTGACCAGTGTACCAAGGAAATTGAAATTTTGTTGTATTGGAAGTTCCTATATTAGTTTTCTATTGCTACTATAACAAATTACAATTGTGTGGCTTAAAACACAAATTTACTATCTTGCAGTTCTGGAGATCAGAAGTCTGATGTGGGTCTCACTGGGCTAAAATCAAGGTGTCAGCAGGGCTGGCTCCTTTATGGAGGTTCCAGGGGAGAATCCATTTCCTTGCCTTTTCTAGCTTCTAAAGGCTGCCCACACGCTGTCTGAAGGCCCCTTCCATCTTCAAAGCCAACAATGTCAGGTTGAATTCTTTCACATCTAAACACTCCAGTCTCTGCATGCATCCTCACATCTCCTTCTCATCCTCTTCCAATTTTAAAGGCTGTTGTGATTATATTGAGCCCACCCAGATAATACAGGAAAATCTTTCCATTTTAAGGTCAGCTGATTAGTAACCTTAATTCCATCTGCAACACTAATTGCCCTTTGCTATACGATCAAATATATTCACAGATTTGGGGGAATTAGGACATGGAAATGTTTGGCGGGGGTGGGGTGGAGGTGTGGGAGACCTATTATTCTGCATCAAAGGAGATGATCCTTAAAATGGGTCATAGAGATGGAGAGATGCTTATCAGGGAAGAGGTGGGTGGTCTGGAAGACATTTTCCTTGGTTTCTGCCACAGCTGCCATCTGGGTCCTCTTCCAGCCTTCTGAAGTTTCTCTATCACTTTAGTTAGCCCCACATCCTTCTACTGTACCTCCTAAATACAGGCCTTTCTCAAGATTCAATTTCAGGCCGTATATTAAGTTACATCTGCCAGAAAATTTACCTAAGTTCAGAAGGTCCTCCTACACCCTTATCCAGCCAGTCATCAAATCCTCCTTATATTACTTCTCATTACTAACCATTTCTTATTCCAGACCAGTGACTCTGATTCTCTCCAGTTATTTGTGGGAAAAATTAGTATCTCTATTTGTTTATGTGGAAAAACAAAGAGATAATTGCTTTGGTGACTTCACATAACCTAGAGCAATAAGACAGTGACACAGCTGAGAACAGAGTTCAGTTCTTCAACTTTCAATTCATGTTTCCTACAAAGCATAACTCAACAACCAGAAAAAAAAAAAGTCCCATATGAATTAAACATCCTTCTTTGAATTGAAATAGTTTTTCTTTCCAACATCAACACCTTCACCACAGGATATTCTGTGAACTGAAAAGAAAGACCCTGTGCTAATGCTGTGTCACGCTAACACTACAGCAGGCATATTAACTTCTCGTTGGAGAGCTATTTAACTTGAATAGAATCTGAGCAGTTACAATGGTAGGAAGATTTTATGTAACCCTCATTTTTCTATTAATGAAAGCTCTACTGCCTTTTAGATCTGAAAAGGCAAGACCTCTGCCATTAAAAGAAAAAAATCAGTTATCTGGAAGACATATTCATAAGTAGTTAGCAAATACTGCATTGGCTTTTACATGATACTAGGCCACAGAAGAGGTGCAGTGACGGGAACAGGGGATTGACAGACTGTATAAGTTGAAAATAATACTGACTTTTAAATGATATGATTAAACTTGAAATATATAAATATTTTTCTCTTACATGTTAAAGCTTATCTTGGAAAGAGTTTAAATTTCAATAAAGAATAGAAGATTTAAAGGAAATGGCCAAAATTTTAGCTAAAATTCAATGAATATAATTTTCTTGCTCATAAGATTGATTAAAGTAGCAGCACTTTTTAAAACAAGAAATTCATATATAATCTGCTATCGAGTTTGAAAGACCCTATCGTCATCTGTCTACTGAGAAGAGGTGAGGGTCTTTGCTTTCACCCTGAAAGGACACACAGTAGTTTTTAAGGGTTGCATTTTTATGCACAGAATAGCTTGCTCCTCTGTGTAAGTAGATATACTTGCAACACATTCTTGGAGCACATTTTCTTCACCCATTATAGGGTGACCACATTTTAAATTGCTTTAAATGAGTTATGATAATTCGTGTGCCGCAACTTTGGCATTTCAACAGGTGGCTAAGCTCTGGTTGAATTATGAAGATTAAGTTGAGTTATTTACATTTTCTGTTAACATGGATAAACAGAGTGAAATTGATATACTAATTTGAACTCTACCATTCATTCACAACAATGCACTGAGTGTGTTTATTCTGTTTACCTGCCATGTTCCAGACAGCTGAAGATGGATAAGATGCCTTGGGGTAGAAAGCATACACATGGATAATTATTCAGTAATGGAAAACTTAGGGCTAGACATATATAACCTGAATCTTTAAAAAAAAATACCTTGTAGGAATTATTCTACAAGGTGAAGAGTAGGGTAAGAGCATTCTCATCATAAGAAACTTCATTTGAAGACCCATGAAGACAGAAAACAATGTCATGTAGGTGGAGAACTGTAAGCAGCTCAATGTAGCTGGATCATAAATTTCAAGCAGACAAGAGGGAAGATATGTCTGGAGAGACAGAAACAGTCCAGGTCAAGATTAGTTAGTTGTGGCATACAAGGTGGACTGGACTTTATTCTATAGAAACTAAAGAGCCATTGAAGAGTTTTAAGAGATAGTTTCTGTCTTAAATAGGGCACCCTGGCAATGGGAGAGAACAGAGTTGACAGCCCAAGATTAGAAGCAGGGAAAGCAGGTAGTTAAGAGAATGCTGAAGAGGTGCAGGAGAAGGATGTTTTGAACCTCAGCAAGGACAGTGATACTAACGATGAAGAGGTAGGAAAAGTTTAAAGACATATTTAGGAAACCAAACTGCCAAGCCAATGGGCAATTAATATAACAGGCTGTGGGGCAGAGAGAGAGACAGAGGAATCGAGAGTAATTATTCTTGGGTTTTCCACTTGAGTGACTGCTAGATGGTGTGGCATCAACTTCATTAGATAATAAAAAAGATGACATGCAAGAGGAGGAAGAGGATGAGAGATGAGAGGGAGAGAGGAGGGAATTTTTACAGATCATTGCACTTGCAGGCAAACTGGCGCCTTTTCCATTAGTGGATGCTGAATGATAATGTAGTGACATCAGAAAGTGTTCATTATATTTGAAGAATTTTAATACAGGATATGTATTCTCAGCTACATTAGCGTATTTATTATTTTGATTTTCACTTTGGAATATTACATCATTTTATTAGAATTTCTTCTATTTTTTCAAAGTTTTCTTTGTATATGAATATACTATAAGCTTGTACATTTGTAGAGAAAAACAATAGTCAATTAGACTGATTTTTGAGGCATTCCTTCATTCTGTCCCAGGGTTAACCTTTAAGATGTAATTTTAAAAGTTTAAGGATATTCATAAGCATCCTTAAATTTATTAATGAGTTAAGGATTTGTTGGACTTAATTCATTTAATCCATGGAATTATGGCTGAAATAATAGCTCAACCTACCTATCTGATTCATGTTCACTCTGAGATTAATGTTTATGCTTCTTAGACTTGGCCATTACCTCATCAGTAAGATGCAGTGGTAAAACCCAACCCAAACAAAACCAAACAAAAAAATCATCTAACCAAAAATGCTACCTCGTAATGTAATAACCTCCATTTCATTTCCAAGTAGCAATAACTTAATGGTGTGTTAGACTGTGAAAAGGATTTCAAAGCCTGCCTAAATGGAAATAAGAAAGACCTGTGTTCTATTAACTGATCCTGGAATGATATACACTTTTATGTGTTCTTCCTTCATAAAAATCAATTCCAAAAGGCTATAAATATTATACCACATAATGTAGAAAGACCTGATGACACAAAATTTCCAACAACACTAAAATAAAATACCTCTAGATTTGTCACATTTCTGTGACTCCAAACACTAAAAATTTCTTCATATACATTTATAACACTATACCCTATAGAATTATACTTGCAGTACAAATGTTAGGAAGTAGTTTATACCATGATTTGTTATGTATATGATGGCAATGATTTATCTGTTATGATATAGTTTATTTTCACTAAAAGGAATTTTCTATAGGGCTGGCACAAAGGTGGTCCATAGGAAAAAAGGCCTTTTAAACTTCCAGGTTATGGCTTTTAATTCTTCGTAAATTACTATGACTACAACATACTAGATGATACCCAAGTGACCTAAAAGACATGCTTCCCTAAGCACTTAAAGAGTACTATACTTTGGCAGTGGAAAAATATGACATTTTATGTTTAATCAATTACAACTAAGGGTGCTTTTTATATTTCCTCCTGATTTTGCTACATATTCTTAGAATACTACTTAAATCTCAAAGGAATGAATGCCATCCACCGGAAATCATTAAACTACTTAAGCTAAAAGGGTTTAACACTATTGAGTAATTAGAAACATGGTCTATATATACAACTACACCTTGTCAAGGCAGTTTAGGGGAAGACTGGTTTAACTTCTTAGTAAGTTTCAGGTTTAACTTCTTAGTAAGTTTCAGGTTAGATACTGGGGGTCATGAATATCAGAGTGATGTTTGAAATTTGGTCTAGACACAGATGTGATTTCTAGTTTTCTTTGTAAACCAGATCATAATTATTTTTTTCAGACTTTGTTTTGTAACCATTGTCTTTGTAATAATTTTGCTCAACATTTTTTTTTTTTCTGAACTGGTTTTAACATGTTTCTCCATAACTGTTTGAAAGCAACTGAACTAAGATTTTCCCCAGGAATGGGAAATAATTTTAATGCTACCATGAGAAGAAATAGTGATTCCAGGACAACCAGTAAGGCCAGCATCCCTATAATCCTACTACAAGAGTGAAATTCATTTAAATGAGTGTCTTCTGGGAAAATTTGGCAGAATCATTCTAAAATACTTTTAACATGAGAAATAACATATACTTGTTAATTTCCTAGTTAACAAAGGGCCAGATTAAAAAGATTTGTTGCAGCCGAGGGATTTTTCAAGGTTATGATATCGCCCATCAAACACCAAACGTGAGATGCACAAGACTCTGAAAAAATTCAGTAACTTTCATTTTTACATTCAGTAGTGAGTCCCTGGGAAATAAGTAGATGCCCTTGACACTGTACTATGGTTAGTTTCTGCTGCTCTAGGCATTTTGCTGAACACTGTTTTAACCTTTATGGGCATGCAGTCATCAACAGTGTCAGGGAATGGTGAAGTAAGTACGTGAACTTATTTGGTCTTGTTTACAGTAAGAATTCAGGACTCAAGGAAACATGGACTCTTATGATTAGAATGAATGCTTATTGTTGTTATGTGTTTAAATAATTGAATGTGGTTGTTTTAAAAATTAGAGTAGAATAACTTTGGAGCAAAAACATATTTTGGCTTATGAGTAATGCTTGATTTTACTTGAAATTAAATGATTAGATTTGGAACAGTGGGTTGTGGAATTCCAGTTTATTATTTCTTCATAGAAGTATATTTCCACTTTAATATCAATGCAATTGAGTCATGGAATTTAAACATTGTTAAAGCCAAAAATGTATTATCGTTCATAATCTCGGGTTTCACATATGAATCTACAATAATTATAAACAATATACAAATACTCAGTAAAAGGACAAGTTCCTTATGATGGAAAGATGCTTTGTTATGAGTCGTTATTGGGAGACAGCATAAAATGTAAAACATACCTCATCAATTGAATTTTTAATGTATATATACTATAAGAAAAAGTTAGTTATTTTTTGCCACATGCATTCCATAGCCATAAGTCTGATTTTAATAGAGACACAAAATGGTCTCACATGGGGTCCCAAAGTTCACGCTTAAAATAATGCTTACAAAAACCTTTATTTCGCTATTCAAATTTTTCCTGAGCCTGTTATCCATAAATTGAAGTGAATATTTTATGTTAAATAGGAATTTTAATGCCTCAAAGGACTATGTCATTCGACTATACTCTGTATCCCTTGTCTGTCACATAGTAGGGTCTCTATAAACACTCACCAAATGAATAGATGATTTCACATACAAGCATCCTGAAGTATTTACAATTCATAACCCTACATTATCTCATTAGCTGTGTTAAATTGCTTTGGAACATTATGCATTTGATACAAAATCAGAATTGTGAAAGTTCTTTTACATAATAAATTTGGTCATTTTTTTGATCTATAATTTAGATAACATATAATTTTACAAAACATAATGACGTATCCCTTCCATGTACAGCTAGCCAGAGGTTTTGTTAATGATTCATTTTCCCAAAGATGGGCATCATTTCCTATCAACCAAAATAATTTCTAAATAGGCTAGGTTCTTACTAGGTAACACAGTAATAGAAAATATAATCCTAAGTGGGTTTAGGATTTTTAAGACTCATATCCCTAGCAATGAGAACTCCTCAATACAAATACAGAGTGAAATTTATTTAAAATCATAAAAATCATACATGAAATAAACTGAAGTATTATCTCGCTTGATTTGTAAATATTTATCAGCATTTTAGTAAAAGAGTATATTACCTTTACTATTTTGACCATTTCACCACTATTACATTCCTTATCACAATGAAATGTAGCCACTAAGGTGAAGACAAAAGATTACATAATTCTTTAACATAACTGTAAATAACAGTATCGTGAAATTTAGAAAGAAAGCTAAGAAAGTGTCAACCTCAAACTCCATGTCAACAAGAGAGTAAATTAACCTCCTTAATCTCAATTCCATTAGGAAAGACACTTCTAATATCTATTTATACTCTAAACATCCCTCGCGTATAATGCATTTATTACAATTACCGTTATCACTATTTCCATCATCATTTTTTTTTTTTACTAAAAGCTATAAGAATTTAAAGCCTCCAAGACTTATTCTAGCAGAAGGCATAAGTTCATAGCTCCTCCTCTGGCCTTATGGATATCTCATCTTCTAGGAAGTAATCCAGAGACTATGGATGGTGATTTTTTTTTATATTATGATCATTTTTTTTTTCCTCACTGAGTCATGGCACAGCAAAAAAAAAAAAAAAAAAAAAAAGAGTACAGTGAGTGAAAAGTATATGAGAAAGTATTTCCCACAACACAATATTTTCACTACATAGTAGACTTACTCTTCACAAATTGAAAAATGCATTATTTACATTTTAACCTGACACCTCCACAAATATGATTTAACTTATAAATTACATTGCAAAAATTTGAAAACTATGACAAAATGTAAATGATTTATTCCAGATTGCATAAGAATGCAGTTGCTAAGCCTTGAGTAGTATGAGATGGACGAATGCCTACTGAGAATATGTTTTTTCATTTATTTGATCAATCATTAATCATTTTCCTAAAATATTTTCAGCAAATTAAATTTTAAGTGTTTTCCATTAATACTAAATCTAGGAAATATCACCCTTCACAGAAATTCAAGGTTTAAGTTAAGAATAAAATGTCTTAATAGACTCACAGACATAGAAAACAAACTTATGGTTACCAAAGGGAAAAGGGTGGAGATAAACTAGGAATTTGGGATTAACAGATACTTACTACTATATATAAAATAGATAAACACCAAGGACCTACTGTATAGCACAGCGAACTATATTCAATATCCTGTAATAATAACCTATGATGGAAAAGAATCTGAAAAAGCATATATATAACTGAATCACTTTGTTGTACACCTGAAACTAACAAAACATTGTAAATCAACTATACTTCAATTTAAAAAAAGAATAAAACGTCTTTCCATATGCAGTAACTTTGTCTGTTAACCTAGCATTTTATTACACTAGCATACAATCAGTATCACTATTTTTTCCTTATCAGCACTTTAGGTTGCTCTAAAGAATTGTTGTTTCAAGG
Source organism: Tursiops truncatus (assembly GCF_011762595.2). Classification (NCBI taxonomy): domain Eukaryota; kingdom Metazoa; phylum Chordata; class Mammalia; order Artiodactyla; family Delphinidae; genus Tursiops; species Tursiops truncatus. Next base: position 66,964,195 of record NC_047036.1, read on the forward strand.
TATTTCAGTAAAGGAAAGCTTGAGGCATCTGTGCTTTGAAATTTTATTTTGGGACATTTCATTTTGACATATTCATGTCTTTATAACATAACTATCAAACTTTAATTTTCTGTGGTGGTGTCAGGGAATGAATATATATATATTATATATATATATATATAAAATATATATATATATATATAATATATATATATATATATATACTTACTCTGCTATAACTTGGTATCTGCTAGTATGTTCTACATGTTAAAATGTTCCATGCTACAAAACCAAAAAGTTAGAACCTAATAGGTGGGTAAATAATACTTCCAATTTTTTTTCTTAAACTTCTGTACTTTAAAAAAAATTTTCGTACCCTTGAAGTAACGTAGAGTGAATATTGTATTACAAGTTCTATAATGAGTGATCCAATGGTTCTCAAACATTTTAGCAGCATACTTCTTTTCTAAAAAATTAAATAAAACCTATGAAGTAGAGGTGGACGATAATTTTAATAGCACTGTCTTCTATGCTGTGCATGTGTGTGTGTTATAGTAAAGGCCTGCCAGTTTCTAACTGAAAGACTGGATAATTCAGTTCCCAAGACTCAGATTCTTCATTTGTAAAATGATGTAAATAACAGTTTACTCATTGAGTAGCTGTGAAGATTAAATGAGACAATGCTTGTGCAGCTTCTACCACTCAAAGCAATAATTACAAATGAAATAGGTGAGTCCCTCTGGTGAAGCATAAATTGGAGTATCTAAAGTCCTGCTCTCTTAGCTTTATTCTTGTTCCCTTCCGGGCATGATTAATGGTTCAGAAGATGAATTTTAAATACTTTCTCCTCCTCATTCCCACATTAAATAGAGGTTTTACCTACAAATCAGAAAACAGTGGTTCAGATAAATGTTAAATATTTCCACTATTACATGCTAGATTCTTCCCTACTGTCTCATTAAGACATAGAATCAAGATCATTTCCTTGATTACAAGAGCCCACACATTAGAGCAGCTTTACCATTACAGTACAATTAGGAGCTAACACTCAAAATGACTCATGCCTCATGGATAATGGCAGATAATGGTGGGTGGTATTTTAACTCTAACTCCTAATAAGTACTAAGGGAGGGGTAACATTTGCTATTGACAGGACTCCATGGAGCATCAGAGAGTCCAGGATTGTCTGCTCCCATTTTCCAATCTTAGGAGGTAACTCATGTGTCCTGAGGGCCAAAAAGAAACCCTGGTTTGGGATAGATGACAAGTTCCTGTTCTTTGTTACCTGAAAACATTCCTTCTCATTATCTAGAAGACTAACAACCAGAATGATTTCCAGGGTTAAGGTGCCCACATATTACTATCAGGGAAGGTTTTATGTGACAACATGGGCATTACACTAGGCAATTGCAAAATATTGTGTCTAGCATAGTGGATGCAGTTGTAGGTCAACCACTATGCTAGACATAGAGGCTGGGAAGTTCTTCTGGATACAGCTTGACTCCCTCATGCATCTGTGGTCTACAGGTGAGCAAGGAGACTCTTTTTCTAGGATGACAGAAGCAACTGAGTCATATGTTTCTCATCTTCCAAAAAGGCTATTCTGGACCTAATCACATCGTTTCCAAAAGCAATACATGCTACTGCCATCCCAGGATCCCTAAAAATCTCAACCAACCAATTATGGCTCCAGGCTCAAAACCTGGAATTTGCAATCTGCATCAGTTTCAGATGCAGTTATTTGGATATACCTCCTTTCGCTCCAGACACCTGTGAAAGATGAGCTGTCTTTCTCCTAGACCCCAATAGGTAATTGAGAAACAGGAACAGACAAACTACATAAGGACTCCCACTTGGGGAGGGAGGTGGACAAAAGAATAGTGCAGTCACTGGTCCATGACAATTCAGAAATCCAGGGAGACAGGTGTTACCAGGCCTACCCATTCTAAGAACAGGGACCATTTTTTGATAAGGGCCTGGTTCTGATCCTTAGAAATCACTTCTCCAGCCCTTTGTTCTGAATGGATTTCAGCTCTAACTTTTGATATCCTCTCACTTCTACTATATCTTTAAGGATTTTTCCTAGTCTAGTTCTTGCTAAAAGAAACATAGGGACCCAAAGGTCATTTCTCCTTTAACTGCCTCAGTCCCCTTACTTCTAAGCAGGCAGTGCTTTTGCTAGTATAATTCTCTTAAAAACTTGTGGCTTCCAGTGAATTTTGTTATACGAATTCTGTTCACCAAAAGCTATACTCTCAAATTTTCTCTACTTTGATGAGGCATGTCAGGCTGCTGGAAAGGTCCCTTAAAGACTCTTAGAAACACTTTTTTTTTTTTTTCTAGTTGAGAGGGTCTAATAGACACTACCTGAATCCTTTCAGGTGTCTTTAAAAAGGGGTCTTATAGTCTATACCCTAGATTTAGTCATTGCCCCAGATCTTGTTTACTGAGAATATTTTATCAGTTGAAGAAATTAGATATGAAAAAAACCCCAGTTTTTATTTTCCAACCCAGTTTCAGGCAGGTTGGGCATCTCTATTTCTGGGGTTTGTCTAGCTGTTGACTGCAGTAAGGGAGGGCAACTGGGCAAGAGTATCACATGCTCCAGCAGGCCATCTCTGGTCTTGTTCACATGGCAGTTCAATTCCCACAGTTCTACGTGGGAATAGAAAGAATAAGGCCTCAGAACTGGTACATGGTCACTTCTTCCACATTCTAATGGCCACCTCAGATTCAAGGGGAGAGAGACTCTGCCTCCTCATGGAAGGAGTGAAGAGTAGTGGTCATTTTTGCAATCTGCCGTAGGAATGATAACTAAACTGTTGGTTGGATTTCATGCAACAACAGGCAACCTGGAATTGACTGCTACCATTTAGTGTTCTTTGTGAGCATCCCAAACACCATGAGAACCAGAAATAAACAGTGGTTGGCCAAAGCAAAGTTTCTGTTCCTACTGTCTGTTAAGAATTCCCTCCATTGTCTCATTTAGTCTAAAACCCAGGATCATTTCCTTCCGGCAAGGAACAAAGGGCAGATCTTACATACTCTCTTGGGCATTAGAAATGGCAAATGCAAAATACCATGCACAGCCTAACAGTTAAAAATAGACCCTCCCAAGACACTAATAACTGTGACTTTAGATTACTGGAGTCAAAAGTTTTCAGAGAGGAAAGATAAAAAGATCTCCAAAGAAAGATTATAATCAGAATGGCTCAGATTTTCATATCTGCAGCAGATCTTGATATGGAATGGGCTTCAGGAAACATTTTCAAGAGATAAGAGCAAGGTGTAGAACATTATGTATAGTTAGCCACCATTTTGTTCAGAAAAATAAACGTTCACATACACATCTGCATATATGCATGAAGACAAATATGTATTCATATATATGCACACACACATATATGCACATTATACCCACATGCACATATGTTTGTTTCTTATTCCTATAAGATATTCAAAATAATGTATTTTTTTTTCTTCCCTTTTTTTTTTTTTTTTTTGCGGTTCACGGGCCCCTCACCACCGCGGCCCCTCCCGCCGTGGAGCACAGGCTCCGGACGCGCAGGCCCAGCGGCCATGGCCCACGGGCCCAGCCGCTCCGCGGCACTCGGGATCCTCCCGCACCGGGGCACAAACCCACGTCCCCTAAACCGGCAGGCGTACCCTCAACCACTGAGCCACCAGAGAAGCCCCAAAATAATGTTTTAAATATTGGTGAAACTGGTAACCTCTGAGAAAAAATATGGGTGCATGTGGACTGAAGATGGAAGAAGCATACTTTTAAATATAAACCTTTTTTATACTTGTTGATTTTGTATCAGGTCTAATTATTAACTCAAAAATTAATATAATATAAAAATAAATAACTTCCATCAAAATGATAAAGTCATATAAAATTGTGACACTCCTGGAGAACTGAGGTTATCTGGTGAATCCTTGCTCAGCTCTGCAGTTTGTCCTACAGCTTAACTTCAGTTAAATGACACAACCACTTTATGAGCCTCAGTTTTCTCATCCGAGGTCCAATAATATTTTACCTAATAACATTTACAATTCATGTTTCTTATAATTTATATTAAAACATGACAACCTTGTGTAATTTTCTGTTCTATCTAACACAAATTTATGTTTTGTTTTGCAATTGAGTAAACCAGATAGCACCTAGAACAGTGCCTGGACACTAAACAGAGGTGTGTAGAGTGAATGACTGAATGGAAATCGTCTCAATTGTTATTAGAAAAATCTGCTAAGAGTCTGACATTTTAGGCAGAGTTTGAAGCTGGTTAAGCTGTTAATATGCAACTGTGCTCTCATTAGAAGTGCACGTTATGAAAGTGCTCACCCTGTTTGAACAGTCCGGAAAGTAATGTTCTCACTCAGAGAGAAGCTGTTATTTGTATGTCTCGTCTCCTCTCCCTCAGTGGTTGCAGCAATACATATTTAGTCCTGAACTTATTTGTGATTAGATCCCAGACATCATTATTCCAACTAGCATCCATATCTCCAGAGAATAAGGGACAAGCTGCCTCATACTGCTACAACCTGAAAATTTCAGATTCTGAAGAGAAAACCTATACCAATTTGTCCAAAAAAAATCTGACTTGTTAGAGCTGGAAATCATTTTCTTATACATTTATAATAGATGTCTATTTTGGATTCAATCTGAAAAAATATACCCCACCAGAATTTGTATGGAGGTTTAAGTAACATTAACTATTTTTAACTGATTAATGAATAAAAAATATATTGCAAGAAATATATCTAAAAACTAATTAAATGTTCATCTGCTCTGTAACTGCTTTTCTGTGGGTGACATTTGTGATAATTAATTTTTCATTTCATAGAACACATAATTTTGTGAAAAGTTCTGAAAGCTATGTTCAAAAGTTATGGTTTGAGGGGAAAATAACCTTAAAATTGAAAATTGTCATTAATTCTAAAGTTGAAAAAGTTTTGTGTATTTGATCTTAAACCATCTCAAGTTTTCTATATATTTCAGTAGAGGAGAAATCCATATTGTAAAATTTCCCAAGCTGACATTAAAATAGGAGAACTAAAAATGTCCATGCACATTCATTCATTTATTCAACAGCTACTTACAGTTAAGTATAGGCACTATATTCAGTGTTTGGGATTTTAAAATGCATATGGCACATTAATTTTTCTTGAGTCTTGAAAGCTTCATATATATGAAACAAAACGAATATAAGCAAGAATTTAAGCATTTTCTTTTTAAATCATGCAAATCTCAACTTCATATCCAAGACAATTCAAGCAAACTTTGCTCAGGAGTAAAACTACTGAACACACGCTACTGCAATATTCCTAACTAGACTGATAAAATTCAAATCCATCCCATAGTCTACCTATTTTCCAGCAAGTCATTCATTAAACCCTTCATTCCAGAACTGTTTTAGGCCTTGGAGATACAGCAGTGAGTGAAACAGACACAAGTTGTCACCTTCATCCACTCTAATCTCCTAAAAGCCACAAATCTCCTAAGAGCCACAAAGCACAGAATTGATAAAGGAATTAAATTGAAAGCATAGGGCTTCCCTGGCTGGGTGAACTTGCACATTGCCCAGCACTAAGGGGAGGATGAATAAATGGTCAATGTGCTTTGCCAGTAACTTACTGGGCTATGAGTAAACTGGAGGTTACGATTAAGCCATTGCTATGATTATCAGACAAAACTCCTCCCACTTCACACGTTTGCCCCATCGCTCATTCTCAACTCTCCAAATCACTTTATCACTTTATCTAAAGTAGTACTGTTCATCCCTACGACTCCTCCCCTGCTTTGCCCCACCCAGGTTCACTTTTAATCACAAGCCCATGTTTACATCCTTCATAAGATATAAATTTTCACAATCTATATTTATCTTGAATTCCTAGTTAATCTCCATCTCCCCCAGGAGAAGGCAAACTCTGTGAGGGCAAGGAACTTATCTGTCTTGTTCACTGTTGCCAAGGACAGTCCCTGACATATAAAAGAATCTCAGTAAACAATGAATAAAGCAAACTATGAAACATTTTAGAGATACACAGAATAGAGAGTGAAGAGGCCTGGAGGTCATGAGCGGAGAACTCAGCTGACATACAGAGAATATATAAATCAGGTTAATGCTAATGCAATGGAAAGGGAGATTATAATCTCTTGCTCTTAACACAGAAAAATATGTTGAACCCATAATAGTTTCTGCATATGACCCAACCTGATTATATATCCTACACTTAACTTCTGTGAGATTCTGCCTCTTTTCTTGCTCCATATAGATCTTGACATTAAACTGCTTATCTTTAGCTAATCTGGATGAGTCTCTCTCTGGGTCAAACAATGAAACCAATCTACTGGCAATACCTTATTTGATTCATGAGTTATTCCCTGAGAGACCTGTCACAATATCTGGGATACAAGTTAACTTTAAAAAATCCTCTCCTCAGAGAACTGACATTTACACCAGTAAGAAATGAAATTATTCCAGTTATGTGAAAAGGTTTACCCTAGTTTAGTAATTCAAAATCAATTCAGGCGATGTTGATTATTTTGTGTGTGATCCGGAGTCATCAGAATATTTCCTGATAGTGATTTATATCACAATCATAAAACCACTATATCCAAGTTGGGTCCCAGTCATCAGCAAGAGAAAGCAATTTAATGAAATATAAAAAGCTTTTTGGCTACTCTGAGCTCAACTGAGTTATTCTCATCTGACAGCCAGGTCCAGTTATGAGACTTAAACTCTATGAGGAATTTGAAGGTTTATTATTTTAGAGATTACCTAACCTCTTGGGTGGCCACAAAGTGGCTGAAGATTACTCCATTTAGAGATAACAGGCTCTAATTTTTATATTTAGGTACTAGAAATGGAGTATTTTATCAAGTGCTCTACATTCTATTGGAACTTCTTAGCATCGAGTGTACTGAGGGCTAAACATTCCACTCATAAAACACTGAAGCTATTTTTGGATTTACATAAACTTCAGGAAAGTTTGCCATAAGTTTATTTCTTAAGGACAATTGGAGGATTTGTGAGACCTGTGACTTGCATATAATTTCAGAGATTATTATTATTTTTTATTTTTGTGGTATGCAGGCCTCTCACTGTTGTGGCCTCTCCTGTTGCAGAGCACAGGCTCCGGACGCGCAGGCCCAGCGGCCATGGCTCGCGGGCCCAGTCACTCCGCGGCATGTGGGATCTTCCCGGACCAGGGCACGAACCCGTGTCCCCTGCATCGGCAGGCGGACTCTCAACCACTGTGCCACCAGGGAAGCCCCAGAGATTAATTTTATAAGTAATGTAGGTAAAGAAAATTGGGTTAGTATTTTCATTTCTAAAACTTACAGACCTTTCATAAATAATTGAAAAGAATGCTTTCGATTGAACAGTCTTATTTCTGGAGACCTGGTGTAATGAAATAAATGGTGAGCAAGTTGTTGGACATGTTGATTCTAGCTAGGGGCAGATGTGGCAGCTGTAACTGGGTGAAATGAGACTTCTTTCTCAAATATGGGCTTGGCAAGGAGATCTTCTCCTTCTGGCAGGCAAAGAAGCAATGTCCTCATCACCTCCCACACAAGTACACCAAACTACTTGCACTAGTCTTTTCTGATGTCACTACAGATGCCTCTTCCCTATCTCAGGCCAATTTTTTCACTTGGTTTCTGGATCCAGTCCACTCTTGCCTTCTTAGAAACAATGAGTTTGTAATAATATTCTCCTCTATGAATTTTTCCTCTCAAAAACCCTATCCTCAAACAATTAACTTATATTTTGTCTTAACAGAATTAAGCCAATAACACTTTGAATTATTTTAGAAATGTAAAAAGATTTATCCTACAAGTATCAGCATATAAATAACTAGCAGTATCTTCCATCCTAAAAACAAACAAAACCTCTCTTGGCCCAGTGGTGTGCATATAGTATATGCTAGCAAATGTTGAATAACCAGTTTTCTAGGGGGTGTAGGAGAAGAAGCCTGGCTTAGAGCATTTTCCAAAGTCTAAGACAGAGATACTCTCACCCTGGATGATTTCAAGTTATAAGTATGATGTCACCAAACATGGAACTGGGAAGAAATGCAGAGTAGCACACTGTTACAGTCTTTCCACCATACAAACATAGTAGATATAAATAACCTGAATGGCATATATTATGGAGGAATGGTTGTGTTCCCCCAAATTCATATATTGAAGTCCTAATCCCAGATGTGATGGTATTAGGAGCTGGGGCCTTTGTTGGGTAATTAGGTTTAGATGAGCTAATGAGGGTGGGGGCCCCCATGATTGGATTAGTGTCCTTTATGAAGAAGAAGAAAGATCAGAGCTCTCTTTCTCTGCCATGTAAGGACATAGTAAGAAGACTAGGAATAGAAGTAGGGCTCTCACCAGGAACCAAATCTGCCAGCACCTTGATGTTGGACTTTCCAACCTCTAGAACTGTGAAAAGTAAATACCTATTTTTGTTTGTTTCACCTCATTATTACTGAAAAAAGATACTCTGTATGATTTCAAACTTTTTAAATTTATTAAGACATTTTATGGACTAACACATGGTTTATTCTGGAGAATGTTCCACGTGCACTTGAGAAACATGTGTATTCTGCTTTTGTCATCTATTTTTTAAATTGAGATATAATTCACATATAGCATTATATTAGTTTCAGGTGTACAACATTATGATTTTATATATATATATATAAATGATCACCACAATAAGTCCAATAAACATCCATCATCACAAATAGTCATAATTATTTTTCTTGTGATGAAAGATTTTAAGATTTACTCTCTTAGCAACTTTCAAATATACAGCACAGTATTGCTAAATATCTTCTGTTTAAGCCTCCTAGTCTATGGTATTTTGTTATAACAGCCCAAACTGATTAAGAGAGAATAGCTAACAGTAAACTATTGTAAACATTAGGAATTGATGTGGTTTCTTACTTTGTTTTTTTCTTCCTTTTTAATAACAGCTCCTTGAGATATCTACACATTCTCCATCAGTGATTTTACCCAGACCCACAGTTTAAAGACCATCTGTAGATTTATCATTCTCAAATCTCTATTTCTAGCCTTAATTTCCAAACCCAATTTTCCCCACACTCCACAATCATGTGTTGCCTTCCTGATTTGTATATTTAACAGGCATCTGAAATTTAATATATTTAAAACAGAACTCTTATTTTTCTACAAAAAAAAATCTGCTCCTTTAAGGACACTATGTCCTTTAATTTTAAACTTATATTACTACATTGTTCTGAGTTATTTAAACTGAAAATCTAGGCATCGTCCTTCATTTTTCTTTTCCTCACCTCCCAGATCCATGTAGAATAGATTCTATTTTCAAAATATTCATTCACTTCCTCTCATATTACCATCTTCATCCAATCTCTTGCTTGGAGCTTATGTATCCCTCTTTTCTCCCTGCCTCACCTCTTCTCCTTCTAAAATCTATTTTTCAAACCTTAAAAAAATGAAACAATATATAATGTTTAAGTACTTATTGAGTGCCAGATATTGTTCCAAAGTACTTTAACGTTTAAACTTACTGAATCTCACAGTGAACCTATGAGTTACTGTATTATTGTTATATCCACTAAACTAGGAAACGAAATGCCTAGATGTTTAAAATTCATTGACCCATATCATATAGCTGAGAGAAAGTTAATGCATAGCTCATAGAGACCAGAATTCAACCCAAAGATGTCGAGCACCTGAGCATGAGCTGATAATCAGTATTTATCTGCCTTTGCGAAAAATCAGACCATCTCTGTCCTCTAACAGACCCTCATTCTCCATCCCCCCCAAGTCCTCATTTTTTTCTTTTAATTAAATTCTAAACATTTTGTACTTGCTGTCAATGTTCTTAATTATCTACCAATGCTTACCTCTCTGTATTAATTTCGCATGACCAATTACACCAAACTGGGTATCTTAAAACAATAGAAATTTATTCTCTAGCAATTATGGAGGCCAGAAGTCCAGAATCAAGATGCTGGCAGGTCCACAACCCCTCCGAAGGCTCTAGGGGAAAATCCTTTGTTTCTTTCAGCTTCTGGTAGCTTTCAGCATTCTTAGGTTTCCTTGACTTGTAGTCACATCCCCTCAGTCTCTGCTCATTCCAAGATTCATCCTTTGTATCTGCAAAGACCCTTTTTCCAAATAAGGTAACTTTCACAGGCTATAGGACTTTGGACTTGGACATATCTTCTTGGGGGCCACCATTCAACTCACTATACTCATTGGACTCACACTGTGCACTTAAGCTTCTCCACCATTAGACTCCAGCCACACTGGCTTTATTTCCAGTCTTAGGAAATAATAAGCTCACTCTCTACTTGGACTAGCCCTACTCTCTTCTTAGAATGATTTTTCACAGAAACTTAAAGTCAGTCTGCTTTTCATCATTTAGATCCCAGATAAAATGTCGCTCCCTCAGAAAGGCTCTCTTCCCATGCAACTGGGAGTAACCATTCTGTCACACCCTCACGTTACTTTGTTTAAATTCTCTACAAATCATTCACCCTCATCTGATATATTTGTTTGCTAATTTTTTATTTGCTTATTCATTCATTTATTTTTAAAAAAAAAAAACTTGTCCCTCACCCTCAAAAACAAACGTTTAATAAAAATGGTAACCTTGCTTGTCTTGCTTACTTGGTGATAGCAGGGTATTCAAATGGTAATATGTGAAAAAAAATTAGTAAAGAAATTACTAAGTTAATAAATTTTGTGTTTTACGTAGAAGGGCAGAATTGTATGCTCTTCCCATCAGAAGTAGAATAACAGCATAATATCTAGATAGTTTGTTAACATGGGATGGAAATCTGGTGAGGTTGCTTTCTGCATCTATGAGAAGTTGTTTGCAAAAAGGTTTTCCTTTGTGACAGTGCCAGTTACTGATAAAATGATTACCTCTCTGCAACAGACTATGTTCTAGTGGAGAAATGAATGAAAAGCAGAATTTTAAAGATTTTTTTCCTCCTCTATTGTTCATCTTGCAGATGCACAAGGGAGAATCAAAGGTAGTGAAATGGGGTTTAATCATGAGATCAGAGAAGAAATGTTCAAGATCTAGTTAAGTCATGTATGTATTCATATTATGTATGGATTAAATGTCTTTTTTTTTTAAAGTGGAAGGCTTGAGAACTTCATTGATCCCAGACCCCCCCCTCTCAAACCCCACTCTTCCATTCACTATAGCAAACCTGGGGCAGCTGCATGGAACTAGTAAGTCAAGCAAGAGTATATCCCTTTTCACAGTGCCTAGTACAGTGCCCTGCACAGAGTAAATGATTCCTAAAACAAAGTGTCTCCAAAGAGCTTACAAGGGAAATAATGCATAAGTATGTGTACTAACCTAAAAAATAATCAGTTTTCTGAGAATTAGCATCCTTATTCTTCCTAAAGAGGACACAAACCAGGGATTAACCAGGGTTAGGGTTAGGGATGGGGTAGAGAGGGTTGCAGAAGCTGATAAGTATAACCATTAAAAATATTTTTTAAAGCCTGTAAGTTTATATTTGATAAAATATCATTGATCATTTTGCCAAACAGATAGGAAAAAAACTATTAATTGAAGCTTTCACATCTGTGGATACATACATATGTTTCTTCAAGATTTTTATGGAAACACTAAGAAGTGAAGAGGAATTAATAAGAGGAATATGATATGAAAGGCTTAGCAACCAAACTATGTTCTTGCGAAATAAAAGGAAGTATCAAAAGAAAAAAAAAAAACAAAAAACACAGCAGCATGGAAGGACCACTGCAGAATTCTGAAAAATATCAGTGACTGTGTCAAGAAATCATTAACCTATAATGATTATCTAAACGTTGTTGACTCAGTTTGGAAATGTTCAGGCATTCAGAAAATTAAAAAAAAAGTTTGACCATTCTAAGAAAAGCTATTAAGGAAAATACAGAATCAAACTGAAAATTTCAGATGTTTGGTAGAATATCAGTAAATAAGGCAATAAAACATAATGATTACTATTCAAAGGCAAGTACTAAGTAGCAGATAGGTACACAGAATCACACTGGAGATGAAACAGTGATGGAACAGGCACTTCTACAGAGAATACAGACATAGCATGGGCTCCCCGTGAGCATGTGGTGTTCAGTGCTGGCTGTGGAGGCACTCGGGGACTGGAGGTAGACATTTTTTAAACAGATAAGATACTATGGGCAGCAATTAGAGTTATAAAAAGGGTTTGACTTACTTACAGAAAAAAAAAAAAAAGCCCTGATTTGTAGCATTTGCCAATTTCTGTGGTGTAACTACTCCCACTACAGCTGATTTCAGGCTACCAAGGTGATCTCTCTCAGCACAGAGATGCACACTAGCACTCCATTATATAGAATTTCTTTCATACAGATACAATAGATATAAGTAACTTCGAAAGCATAGATGACAATAAAAGGTAAAATAATTAGGGGGAAAAAAAGGTTTTGACAAGGGAGCAGCCTACTGCATATGACGTGTTGACATCCTCTGTCTCAGAAATGAATCAGCATTTAGAAATTGCTGTCTTAGAGAACTTGGCAATGAAAAGGAGCCAGAAGGAGGTCAATCCAAGACTGAGTTGTGAACAAGTCTTGTAACATATGGTGAGAAAAGCCAGTGTAAGGTAAATATCGATAATCTTTATTTTCTAGACAGACTTTATTAAAATATTATGAATATGGCAGATTTTGCTATTATAGTTTAAGTAAACTTGTCTCAAATCACGGTTTAGGTCATCATGATTTGTTATAACAATCATGTTATAACAATTCTTTAAAAGTTATACCATTTTTTGGACAACAAATAATTTTTTTAGTACAGCTGACCCTTGAACAACACAGGGATTAGGGATGCCAACTCTCCAGCAGTGTAAAATCCACATATAACTACAAGTTGGCCCTCCCTATACATGGTTCCCCTGGATCGGCAGTTCCACATGTGCAGATTCAACCAACCACAGATCATGTATTAATAGTACTGTAGTATTTACTACTGGAAAAAACACATGTACAAGTGGACCCATGGAGTTCAAACCCCTGTTGTTCAAGGGTCAACTATACAATGTTTCTCTCCCTTCAAAACACATCAAATAAATATGTTGTAAAATTAATAATTCAACATTACGCTTTTAGGCAAAAACAATATGTACCAATTAACTTTATACTACTTTACTAAGTAGAAAAGTTCATAGGAACAAAAATTAAGTTGTGTTGCATATTTGAATGAACCCAAATGGCTTGCTATGTACACTTATACTAAGCAAGAGTAATTAAGAGCTAGCAACTTATATAACTTCCACATGTTTTGAAGTGCTCTTTTATTTTGGTTTTATTTTGACATAAAGTTTTTCTTTTTCTGTGTTACAACTCTGTTTTAAATGTAGTTCGAAAGTACAGTAACCAAGAGCCCCAACCGGTTTTAAAAAACGCCGAGAACAGAGACCTTCAAGATGGCGGAGGAGTAAGACGCGGAGATCACCTTCCTCCCCAGAAATACATCTATATGGGGAACAACCCCTACAGATCACCTACTGAACACTGACAAAAGACCTCAGACTTCCCAAAAGGCAAGAAACTCCCCACGTACCTGGGTAGGGCAAAAGAAAAAAGAAAAAACAGAGACAAAAGAATAGGGATGGGACCTGCACCTCTGGGAGGGAGCTGTGAAGGAGGAAAAGTCTCCACACACTAGGAAGCCCCTTCACTGGCAGGGACCGGGGTGTGTGTGGGGGGTGTGTGGGGGGTGAAGCTTCAGAGCCACGGAGGAGAGCGCAGCCACAGGGTTGCAGAGGGCAAAGTGGAGAGATTCCCGCACAGAGGATCAGTGCTGACTAGCACTTACCAGCCTGAGAGGCTTGTCTGCTCACCGACCACGACAGGTGAGGGCTGGGAGCTGAGGCTAGGGCTTCGGAAGTCAGATCCCAGGGAGAGGACTGGGGTTGGCTTCATGAATACAGCCTGAAGGGGGCTAGTGCACCACAGCTAACCAGGAGGGAGTCCAGGAAAAAGTCTGGAACTGCCTAAGAGGCAAGAGACCATTGTTTTGGGGTGCACGAGGAGAGGAGATTCAGAACACCGCCTAAACAAGCTCCAGAGATGGATGTGAGCCACGGCTATCAGCGCAGACACCAGAGATGGGCATGAAATGCTAAGGCTGCTGCTGCAGCCACCAAGAAGCCTGTGTACAAGCGCAGGTCACTAACCACACCTCCCCTCCTGGGAGCCTGTGCAGCCCGCCACTGCCAGGGTCCAGTGATCCAGGGACAACTTCCCCGGGAGAATGCATGGCGTGCCTCAGGCTGTTGCAACATCACGCCAGCCTCTGCCACCGCAGGCTTGCCCCACATTCCGTACCCCTCCTCCCCCCAGCCTGAGTGACCCAGAGCCCCCTAATCAGCTTCTCCTTTAACCCGGTCCTGTCTGAACAAAGAACAGATGCCCTCAGGTGACCTACATGCAGAGGCGGGGCTAAATCCAAAGCTGAACCCCGGGAGCTGTGCGAACAAAGAAGAGAAAGGGAAATCTCTCCCAGCAGCCTCAGGAGCAGCGGATTAAATCTCCACCATCAACTTGATGTACCCTGCATCTGTGGAATACCTGAATAGACAACGAATCATCCCAAAATTGAGGCGGTGGGCTTTGGGAGCAACTGTAGACTTGGGGTTTGCTTTCTGCATCTAATTTGTTTCTGGTTTTATGTTTATCTTAGTTTAGTATTTAGAGTTTGTTACCATTGGTAGATTTCTTTATTGATTTGGTTGCTTTCTTCCTTTATTTTTCTTAATATATAGATATACAAATATATTTTTTCCTTTTTCTCTTTTTGTGAGTGTGTATGTGTATGCTTATTTGGGTGATTTTGTCTGTACAGCTTTCTTTTACCATTTGTCTTAGGGTTCTGTCTGTCCTTTTTTTTTTTTAGTATAGTTTTTAGTGCTTGTTATCATTGGTGGATTTGTTTTTTTGGTTTGGTTGCTCTCTTCTTTCTTTCCTTTTTTTCCATTTTTTTAATTACTCTAAATTTTTTTTTTATTTGTAATAATTAAAATTTTTTTTTTATTTTAGTAAGTTTATTTTATTTTTTCTTTCTTTTTTTCTCCCTTTTCTTCAGAGCCATGTGGCTGACAGGGTCGTCGTGCTCTGGCCAGTGTCAGGCCTGTGCTTCTGAGGTGAGAGAACCGAGTTCAGGACATTGGTCCACCAGAGACCTCCTGGCTCCACGTAACATCAAACAGTGAAAGCTCTCCCACAGATCTCCTTCTTAACGCTAAGACCCAGCTCTACTCAACGACCAGCAAGCTACAGTGCTGGACAACCCATTCCAAACAACTACCAAGACAGAAACACAACTCCATCCATTAGCAGAGAGGCTGCCTAAAATCATAATAAGTTCACAGAAACACCACCAGATGTGGTCCTGCTCACCAGAAAGACAAGATCCAGCCTCACCCACCAGAATACAGGCACTAGTCCCCTCCAACAGGAAGCCTACACAACACTGAACCAACCTTACCCACTGGGAGCGGACACCAAAAACAATGGGAACTACGAACCTGCAGCCTGCAAAAAGGAGACCCCAAACACTCTAAGTTAAGCAAAATGAGAAGACAGAGAAATACACAGCAGATGAAGGAGCAAGGTAAAAACCCACCAGACCAAACAAATGAAGAGGACGTAGGAAGTCTACCTGAAAAAGAATCCAGAGTAATGACAGTAAAGATGATCCAAAATCTTGGAAACAGAATGGAGAAAATACAAGAAATGTTTAACAAGAACCTAGAAACAATGATGAACAACACAATAAATGAAATTAAAAATTCTCTAGAAGGACTCAATAGCAGAATAACTGAGGCAGAAGAACAGATAAGTGAAAGATGCAGTCCTCTTGCTCAGCTTTTTAAAAAAAATTTTAACATCGTTATTGCAGTATAATTGCTTTACAATGGTGTGTTAGTTTCTGCTTTATAACAAAGTGTATCAGCTATACATATACATATATCCCCATATCTCCTCCCTCTTGCATCTCCCTCCCACCCTCCCTATCCTATCCCTCTAGGTGGTCACAAAGCACTGAGCTGATCTTCCTGTGCTATGTGGCTGCTTCCCACTAGCTATCTATTTTACATTTGGTAGTATATATAAGTCCATGCCACTCTCTCACTTAGTCCCAGCTTACCCTTCCCCCTCCCCATGTCCTTAAGTCCATTCTGTACATCTGTGTATTTATTACTGTCCTGCCCCTAGGTTCTTCAGAACCATTTTTTTTTTTTTTTTTTAGATTCCATATATGTGTGTTAGCATATGGCATTTGTTTTTCTCTTTCAGACTTGCTTCACTCTGTATGACAGACTCTAGGTTCATCCACCTCACTACAAATAACTCAATTTTGTTTCTTTTTATGGTTGAGTAATATTCCATTGTATATATGTGCCACATCTTGTTTATCCATTCATCTGTTGATGGACACTTAGGTTGCTTCCATGTCCTGGCTATTGTAAATAGAGCTGCAATGAACATTGTGGTACATGACTCTCTTTAAATTATGGTTTTCTCAGGGTATATGTCCAGTAGTGGGAAAGTTGGGTCATATGGTAGCTCGATTTTTAGTTTTTTGAGGAACCTCCATACTGTTCTCCATAGTGGCTGTACCAATTTACATTCCCACCGACAGTGCAAGAGGGTTCCCTTTTCTCCACACCCTCTCCAGCATTTATTGTTTGTAGATTTTTTGATGATGGCCATTCTGAGTGGTATGAGGTGATACCTCATTGTAGTTTTGATTTGTATTTCTCTAATATTTAGTGATGTTCAGCATTCTTTCATGTGTTTGTTGGCAATCTGTATATGTTCTTTGGAGAAATGTCTATTTAGGTCTTCTGCCCGTTTTTGGATTGGGTTGTTTTTTTTTATATTGAGCTGCATGAGCTTCTTGTAAATTTTGGAGATTAATCCTTTGTCTGTGGATTCACTTGCAAATATTTTCTCCCATTCTGAGGGTTGTCTTTTCCTCTTGTTTATGGTTTCCTTTGCTGTGCAAAAGCTTTTAAGTTTCATTAGGGCCCCTTTGTTTATTTTCGTTTTTATTTCCATTTCTGTAGGAGGTGGGTCAAAAAGGATCGTGCTGTGATTTATGCCATAGAGTGTTCTGCCTATGTTGTTTATATTAAAATCAAGACTTTTTTTAAAAAAAAACACTAATTGTACTTTTCAGAAAGCATAATTATTTTATATCTATTTTTTTCTTCTGAAAATGCACATAAAATATCAATGAAGAAATACTACTTGACTTACAAAATCCAGCTTTTACAAAAGGCACCTTTTTAGAAATATACCGTGTTGCATAATTCAAAAATACCTTAAAGTTGGCTTGGAACATCAAAATCATCATACATAAAATAATCCTCTTTATGTTGTTGAGTGAGTCACAGATATAATTACAATTGGAAAAAGTGAAGGACAAGTGATTTTTCTCAGTATAGCAAGTCATATTTTCATCATATACTTAGCCTATTATCTCGATGTAATCAATCCCATGGGGCATTTGAATTGGTTGGTCCAGTTGATATAGAATTGTTTGAAATGAATACATTTGAAGATATTATATTTCATAGTTTGAGGAATTTTAAAATGAAAGAGAAAACTCAAGTTCAGTGTTGTAGGAGAAAATCAGGATGTGACTTGAACTTACTGGACAGAGAACTAAGGTATATAATTGGCTGCCTTTCACTGCCATTTAAAAGAATATTTAATTTTTCTGTTTTTTGCTTTGGGGCTTAATTGTGTGTTAAAATTTCAATTATTTAATTTTGCTGTTTGAACTGGGAAGAGTAAGCAGTGTTGAAGGTGAAAAGAGTAGCTATTTAATGACAATACAGGGAGTATGAAAATTCATCTGCAATTATTTTCTCCCTACACTAATGCAAAGAGCACAGAAATGAATTTTTATAATTTAGTACCAGAGAAAATAGTTGTGGATAAGTCTTATTAGTTTTGTATTGCTGTGTAACAAATGACCACAAACTTAGTGGTTATAATCAACACAAATTTATCATTTCAGTTTCCTTGGGTTTGGAGTCTGAGCACAGGCTCTCTTGGTCCACTGCTCAGAGTCTCACCAGGTTGAAATCAATTTGTCAACCAGGGCTGTGATCCCATCTAAAGCTTTAGATTCTCTTCCAAGCTCACTGGCTGTTGGCAGAATTCAGTTCCTTGAAGCTATAGGACTGGGGCCCTCAGCTCCTAGAATTGTGACTGTTCCCTGCCTTGTGGCCCCCTCCACAACCTGGCAGTTTACTTCTTCAACACCAAGGGGAAATGGACTCTGTTATTTTGAATCTCTTCTGTCACTTACCTCTAGAGTTTTTTTAGTGGACTCTCTGATTAGGTGAGGACCACCAGGATAATCTCTCTTTTGATTAGCTTATGGTCAATTGTTTAAGGACATTCATTAATTCTGCAAAATCCTTTCACTTTCTCCATGTAACCTTTTCATGGGAGTAACATTCCATCATATTCACACTGGGCCTACCTACACTTAAGAGAAGTAGATTATGCAGAGCATGTACACCAGGGGGCCAGAATCTAGAAGGCCAGTAGAGCACTGTGCCTACCACAAGAGCCTTCCCCAGGATGACTGCAATCTGTATCATTTTCAGCTTATGACATGTAGAAGGGATACTGCCAGGTGAAATTCGATACTATTTCAAGTTAATTACACAACAAACAGTATGTCTCTAAAAAATTAATACAAACAAGAAAATTCTTAGTAAACTTTATAATTACAGAAATATAAATTAACCACATTTTATTTAATCTAAAAATTTCAAAATGCACTGAAACTTTACATACTTTATATTCTTAGTATAAAAATATACATACTATTTTTATGAGAAGGTACTTCTGTGTTGTATCATATGCCTATTTTGAATTAGCCACATTAGTGAATTGCATTTTTGAGTTAGGTTCAGCAGTAAGACTGTTCCTATGTTTTGCCTTCATAGTGGCATATTAGGAAAAATGTTTCATACTGGTAAACTTTCAGAATAGGGAGGAAGACAGAAAAATGACATTTACAATGCCCTCGAATTAGCCTGTTCCCAAAGTCATTTATCATTTCATCTTAGGCAGCTTACCTCCCATTTGTTGGAAATCAGTGGATGCAATTTTGCATCCTTTATTTGAAATATTCTGACTTCCGTACTTTTGCTTTGAACACAGTTTTAGAACCATAACTTTACATTTAAAATATCTTACTGCCTTGGATCTCAATGTAGAATATATTTTTATAAAATGAGAAGTAAATACATAATAAACAATAAAAATCGCACAAATTTTGAAATTATACAAAATGAAACTAACAATAATAATTAAGCCAATGATATATATAATCTTGAGAATTAGACATGTTCCCTGGCATCCATACACAAATAGAGCATTAGAGCTTCCTGTTCATGTGTTTTATTATACAGAACATATAACTTCTTAGCTGCTCACTCCTTAAAGACTTAAAAACAAAGTATTAAAAAAAAGTTCAGTCTTTCCTTAAGAATATATAATAGTAATTTTAGAAAAAAGCTATTCCTAGCATCTATTCTATTTATTTCCTTTTACATTAATTTACGTAGTTTTAGGGACCCCTAACATCCCTATCAAGTCTAATGCAGACTTGTGCTATACCAGATCATGTCCTCTTTTGGGGGGTCTTCCACAGGCCCATGACCCCTTTGTGATAGTATTTATTGAAATGCATATGAATTTATTGTAGGCTTTGATACTGTCTCAGCCCAAGCATTAGAATCAGACAGAACTTAAAGGTGATCATTGTGGTTCAGACACTGTCCAGCCAGTGATCTTGGCCTGTGATTTAATCTCTCTGAAGGCAATTTCTTCAGCTCTAAAGTCAGATACTGCAGAAATGATCCATGAAAAATGATTAGCATAATGTCTGTGACAAATTATGATCTGAGGAAGTAGTAGTTAATACTGTCATTATTAGAATATGGGCATCTTATACTTTCTGATAATCAAAAGTGAATTTCTGGCTCCAATTTTGGCTCTTGCTTTATGAAGCACTGGAAGAGAATATAACAATGGTTTAAGCAAAATAGTACAAGAACTCATGCTCTTGCATAATGAGTTACTGGTTAAACAAATGAAAGGACTGTGTTTGTTTGACTGTTTGCATGTCAGTCCCATACTGACCATATTCTACCTTGTTTCTGAGATTTGGGAAAATGGGCATCATTTCAACGCTTTATGTTAAGAGCTAGAAGAAAAATTACATTATGTCAACATGACTCACTCCCAATTTGGGACCATTTTATTTTGGTAGTATCTGTGGTTTCCTTTTAAACTTGAGGAAAAACAAACAAACAAAAACTCCCCAAAACAAAAAATACATGTAATTGAGGATTTGAGGCAATTTAGAAATCATCACTTCCAATTTAAAAAAAAAAAATCCCTCTATCCAAGACAGAGATTATTTAAATTTTGCCAGATTTTAACTCCAGGGAATGTTGTTGACATTCTCAGCCTGCCATGGTTCATCAGAACATGGTGTGTCTTTAGCAAAGACAGATGTCAGCCCGAACTTCTGCACTAAGTGCTTTTCATGTCTCCTGCCAAGCACTTGATGTTCTACACAGACATCAATGATCACTGTTATTTCTGTGCCAAAATTTCCTTTATGCAATAACACTTACAAATAGAGCTTCTTAAATCAATATACTATGTTCTGGTCACCACCTTGGCTACCTATTCTATATTTACTCAGTGAAACAATTTTTTAAAAAATACTGCTCCTTCATGAGGTGAGACTGCTCATGTCCAACCAAAAGAAATAAATATATTATTGAGATAATGCTAGGAGAGTGGGCTGATTGAACCATTGACTCAGTCACTATGTTTTCGTTAGAGCCTACTCTGTTTACAGATGGTTTGAAGGAAACTGGAAAACAAATGGTTCTTGTCTTTTGTTTTGTTTTTTGCGGTACGCGGGCCTCTCACTGTTGTGGCCTGTCCCGTTGCGGAGCCCAGGCTCCGGATGCGCAGGCTCAGCGGCCATGGCTCACGGGCACAGCCACTCTGTGGCATGTGGGATCTTCCTGGACCGGGTCCCGAACCCGTGTCCCCTGCATTGGCAGGCGGACTCTCAACCACTGCGCCACCAGGGAAGCCCGGTTCTTGTCTTTGAGAAACTAAAAATTCTGTTCAGAAATTTATAATCTAGTGTCTATAGAAAACACTATTTTAAAAATCAATGCCCAGGACTTCCCTGATGGCACAGTGGTTAAGAATCTGCCTGCCAATGCAGGGGACACGGGTTCGAGCCCTAGTCCGGGAAGATCCCACATGCCATGGAGCAACTAAACCCGTGTGCCATAACTACTGAGACTGTGCTCTAGAGCCTGGGAGCCACAGCTACTGAGCCCACGTGCCACAACTACTGAAGCCTGCGTGCCTAGAGCCCATGCTCTGCAACAAGAGAAACCACCACAATGAGAGGCCCGCACACCACAACAAAGAGTAGCCCCTGCTCACCACAACTAGAGAAAGCCCGCGAGCAGCAACAAAGACCCAACACAGCCAAAAATAAATAATAAATTTATTAAAAAAACAAATCAATGCCCACCATCCAAATTATCCTATTTTTGTTTAAATTGCCTTCTTGTTCCTTCACTCCTCAGGCTGTATTCTTAACTCTTTCCAGTTATATGACCTTAGTCAGTTCGTTAACCCATTTAAATTTCAGTTTCCTTGTTTGTAAAACAAATATTAATGTAGAGAACTCAAGAATTTTTCTAGGGAAAAATATGATGACTGTAAAACATCACTATCTAGTAGAGACAAAGAGCTAAATAAGCACTAGGAATCAGAATAATAATTATGGTTTTCTGAATAATAATCACAACAATAAAAAATTACAATGATAGTTTTTTGTTAGTTGTTCATGATTGAATTTCACTGTAATGCTGACATTTTAAAAGAAACATTACATATAATCATAGTCACAGAATAACAGAATCTTGGTGTTTGAACATGGGAGATCAAATACTACAATACTAGTAGTTTCACAGATGAAGATACTGAGGTCTGGAAAGGCCATGAGACTTGCTTGTTAGGGGTGGGGAGCCTAGCTCTTCTTCTACATCATTCTGCATTACAATTACCGAACACTTACTAGGTTTAAGTAACGCACTAAAGGTACCAACATTATTTCATTTAATTTTCACAGCAATCTTAACGATGCCTGCCTGTAATGGCTACTATCTCTATTTCTCTCCATGTGGAAACTGCGGTTTCTCTGCTCTGATTGGCAGATCCTGGATGTGAACACACATAACCTAACTCTAGTACCCAAATATATAACCACTTTGTCATGTGGATGAGTTTGTACATATGTCTGTCTCTTGGTGTGTGTGTTTAATTACACAAATGGAACATATGAGTTAAAAACACGTATGTGGTGATTTTTATAGATTTTCATTGTTTTTTTACCCCTCTTTCTTAGGCTTTAAAGAGTATATATTTTAACTTATTAAAATCTTTTACCATGTCCATTTGCAATAATGCTTCAGAATATGAGAAATTAGATGACTTAGGGGCAAGAATTCAGAAATATTCACTGTTCAGATGACCTTCAAGTTAATATCTTTAAAACAAGAAGCAAAAGAAAATTGACATAAATAAATAAATCTGGGATAGTATGCAGTTGGACGAAGTTCATGTTCTTTAAGAATAAGAGGAAGAAAAAATACAACAAAAAGAAAAAATACAAAAATACAACAAAAACCAAGAAATGATACAGACATGCAACGGGAAAAGAGTGGTTTCCTCTACACAGCAGGTTAAATATATTGTAAAAATAGTATTTTAACAAAAGTTGAATACGGTGTAGTAACATTTTGACAAGGATGTAACAGATGAGTTCAATGTTAAACACTCTACATTTTTAGTCTACATGAGTCAATCACTAATGGCAAAGATTGGAAGAGAATCCTCTATGGAGCTTATGAGTTTCTGAACATCTTGCAAATAGAAGCACTGAGTGCAATTTTTCCAGAATATCTTTTCAAGGCGATATTTTGTAGCAAAAAGCATTGGAAGATAGAGGTAGATTGTACCTCTACCTCCCTCTGGTGTAAAAGATTCAGGTTCCTTAAACTCAGATTTCCTCTCCTGTAACGCAATCCACCATATGTGCAGGTGTCACCTACCCTTTTTCCATCACTCTGGGAATTTGGACTTGCAGAATGGACACCAACTATGCTCATGCTCAATGCTGCTTGCTGTGTTGAGAGAAATAAATGCTTCTGCCCCTGCATCCAAGCATCTCATGTCTTCTACCAACATTCAAGTAGTTGAGACTTTTTAGCTCGCAAGTAGAGTAAGATGTCAGACTTTTTCACCATTCTTGACACTGAGGTTCTCAAATTATGTTAACTGACTGATGTGTGGGCACCTTTGGGCCTAACTATATTAGGCATTTATTTTCTCCACAAAACAAGTTTTGTAGTGGGAGACAGGTTTCTCAGTTATCCTTAATATTCTTCACATTTTCTCCTTTACAGGGACATTTATTTGAATATATTTTTAAAGGCCTCTGCTTTCATTCTCCTTCCATTATGTAACTTCACTTTTGTTCCCTCTTCTGAGTTTTGCCTTTATTATAGAATAATATTCAATACTTATTATGCTACATAGGAGAAACTATCAGTTTGGGTATGGATTCCTTCACACTGTTTTCATATATAAGCATTCTTAAAAGTCTCACATCTGCATTATAATAATTTTCACTTTTTGTGACACTAAACATTTTTTAGTTCCTACACATAGACAAAAAATCTAAAATGATTTCTTCATACTCATTCAGAAAAGTTGAAAGAAAATTAACCTTTGTCAAAATCCTAGCTTATATACCAGTCTAGGTCAGTAGCTGCTAGATGTGGAAGGTGTATCTGGAGGGCATGAAAGTCAGGAAAGGAAGAAACTGCTGAAATTTTGCCTAGTCTCCTCACTGCATTTGAGTATCTATTTGTTTTTCATGATCATGAACATAATGAACTATTTTACCTCGAAGTTGAAGAAAATTTATATGGTACTGATGTTAAAACTTTCTTAGCCAATAAAATTTCATCTGGTGAAACTGTAAGTTACTAAATGAGTGGCTAAAATTGCATGTTTTCTATATGATTGGCTAAATGTCATCAGTAAACATTTATTGAACATCATTTTTAACATGCTTTATGCTAGGCATTAGATAATAAGTTAAAAAGAAAAATAATTAAGCCAGCATGTTTCTCAGTCAACTACAAGAGAAAAACAAGGGTTAGCCAAACCAATCATAGAATGTTTAACATGAAAAATGTTAAGCCTGGAGTGACTTTTAGGACATTCCATTCTAGGAGTATCTCTGCTCACAAAATGAAATGAAATATATACATCTCTATCTTTGAGTATCCAAGATACATCTGTATATTCTGAGTATTCAAATTACTTAATACTTCTGTACTCTAAAAAAATGTGCTTTTAGCATATGTAGTACTGACTCAAATAAGTCATCACAACAATATTTCATAATTTAAGAAGCCACATTTAGACTCCATGTACCTTATTGTTCATGATCATTTTACAAAGGTTGCTGTTGTCCAATCTATTAAGTGATGTTTCTAGGCAACCTGGTAAAATAAGTGACAAAGGGGATGGCAGCTGTCTGTTTTAGAAACTATATATTCAAAATTTATTTTAAGAGCCATTTAGCAGCATATATGTATAAAATAATTAATACACTTAATTTTACCTATATACAAGTTGTAAATACAATTTTAGAAAACCCTACATATCTAAATAGAGTAGTTAATGATAGTAAATCTCAATAGTCTCAAAATATATCATTATATCTATTATACATTCACATAATATGTATTTGATTATTCTAATGTATCGTTAATACTGATTGACCAACACCTTGATTATTACGAATTAGAGACACTTTTGGCTGTATCCAATTACTACAGTTTTCACCTATTGTTTAATCCTGAAATGGACACGAGATGGACACAAATATACACAAGAACTAAATGTGGAAACAGGGCTTTTTCTAATATTTTTATAGAACAGAGTAGCCATTTAGAATCAATGAAGGTGGATACAAATATATCTGCTATCTTATGAATACGTCAATGATTCAAATGTAATTAACCCAAAAGTATACAAGAAAGAACTAGGTAAGTACTTTATAAGCCCAGAATATAGAAAACTGTTCTAACAATGATACCACATGAAGAACCAAAGTTGATCATTTTACCAAGCGATGAATAAATTTGACTAAAATACAGACACATACACCAAACAAACAAATGTCAAAGATCATACGTAAGCAAAGGCAAAAACCAAAAACAAATTGGTAAAAATTTGCAATTCATATTATATAAAAAGGCCTAATTTCTCTAATATATATTTACGCAAGTTTGGATTTCTCAATCAAAGATCATACAATAAGCTAAATCAAAAAACAAAATCAAACTGGTAAACATGTACATTTCATGTTATATATGAAGGGCTATTTTTCCTAATATATTTAGGTAAATTTGAATTTCTCAATATAAATTTATAAACAAGAAAGGGACATACCATGCAATAAAACTGAGCAAAAGATGTAAACAGAGAAGTCACTGCCAAAGAAACAGCAATAGCTCTAAAGCACATTATAGATGCTCTACTTTACCCAAGAGGAAAGCACATGCAAATTTCACTTAGGACTCATTTTCTCATCCACCAAACTTGCAAATATTTTGCTATTTCTTTTCATTCCCTGAAAGTCTGAATTTCCTAGGACGTATACATGTTGGGGCCATCAGTGGGGGAGTTGTAGTGTGGAGGTATGGAAATACATGATGCTAATTCCAATCTCTTTTTTAGGATTAGTCACTAGAGAGCAAAGTTTCTACTGTGGTCATTTTTGAACCACTGTAATGTTAGTACACCGTTTGCAACATGTGAGGCACTTAAAAAACATATGTTGAATATCCACAGTGGTGGCAATTTTTATGAGAACATACAATAAAGGGCCATGATGCCCACAGAGGTGCCTTGTCGAGGGGTCCAAGATGTCATTAAATCTGCTCTGTTTTCTCGCTAGGAATTATGGAGAGTGGGTTGCATGTAGAGGTAGGACTTAGCAGGAGCAAACAGATTACAGATGCACAAGTTCAAATGTCAGTATCATTTGAGAGATTCTAATCAACTGGAAGGGACCTTGAGTTCAATGATTCAAACTGCAGGAGTGAGTAGCATGTTGGATGATATCTGAAATGCAATTGACACGAAACAATTGCAGGAGAAAAATAAAACAAAATAATGAAAGAAAATTAGAACCCTCTGAAAATGTGATGACATACCTTCAACCATTTAAAAAAGTCATAATGGAAGCTGCTATTCTTACCTGAGAGATCATGTGTTCCCTAATGACTTAAAAGTGTGAAGATTTGAGTTCCTGCCAATATATGAAAAATTTCCTTAAAGGAGAGTTCACTCTTTATAAATAAAGTCTATTTCCCATTTCTGAGTTAAAAACAAGTGTTTTTCTCATATGCTTTTAAAACGTTGCAAAGTAGATTTTATTTTCTCTTTTTTTTTTTTTTTTTTTTGTATTTGCTGGTTACCTTGCATACTCTGGGGTTCTGTATCCTTCAAAGACTGTAAACTACTTTCCCTGCTCTGTTAAATAAAGTCTTTAGGATTTGGTTAATTGTTGCCTTTTAGGTCCATAATTCTTCTTCAGGTCACAGAAGTTCTTCTGTAAAGAATATTTATGACTGAGTAGATTTCAAACTTAGGACTTGGAAATCTAAATTTACCAGACAGAAATCATCTTTCAGAAGCTTATAGAACCATGAATCCTTTAAAATATTTTCGTGAAATTTGGGGTAAGCTCTCTATGCCACATTGCCTTTCTTTTTTTAAAAAAAAATATTTATTTATTTATTTTCTTTTTATCTTTTTGGCTGTGTTGGGTCTTAGCTGCAGCACACGGGATCTTTGTTGAGGCCTGTGGGATTTTTCGTTGCAGCACGGGGTCTTCGTTGTGGGGCACGGGCTTCTCGCTGGTTGTGGCGTGTGGGTTTTCTCTCTCTAGTTGTGGCACGCAGGCACCAGGAGGCGTGGGCTCTGTAGTCTGCAGTACGCAGGCTCTCTGGTTGAGACGTGCAAGCTCAGCAATTGTGGCACGCAGGCTTAGTTGCCCCACAGCATGTGGGATCTCAGTTCCCTGACCAGGGATCGAACCTGTGTCCCCTGCATTGGAAGGCGGATTCTTCACCACTGGACCACCAGGGAAGTCCTGCCACGTTGCTTTTGAATAGTCTGGTTTTCTGTGGCTCAAGAGGGGAAAATAGCTGTAAATATAGGTATAGAAAGGTAGAGAGAAGCAGAGGTCACCTCCTTCCCAATATGTGTGTACAGAATGGATTGAAAGACGAGTCCAGGAATCACTGATGCCTGCCAATCTGTAGCCAATTTTTGAGCAAAGGTGTTCTAAACCCCACGCACCATCCATCACACCTTCCTCTCCTGCCATTTTTCTGTAAACTGCTCTTGTGGTATTCCCTTTAAAGAAGGCACAGCTCTCTTCTTCCCTAGTCCAGGGAAAGTGGGCTAGAGAGTGCTTCATTCGCTGAAGGAGACTTGAATTCTTTCTAACCAAAATGCTCATTTAGGATAAAATCAAAGCACTCAAAATATTATTTGTAGAAGTAACTCATCTAAGGTTTCTTTCTTGAGGACTGCAAAATTTTCAGTTGCTTTAATTAAGCCCATTTTGTTCAACAGTTAGGAGAAACGGGGTTTCTTTTCTGAGGCTGATGAGGTCATGTTTCTGTGTTGATGATAAGCTTCATAGCTGGAAATCATTTCCATGTTTTTCTTGCTTGGGATCTTAGCAAATTGTCCCTCTGGATTGATAGGAGGTTGTTATATGTTGTTGAAGGATAGTTTGTATGAGGTATGAGTTAGAACTTCACCAAACTTAAACTATTGTATTCAGAATTCATCCTTGCCATATGGAG
The DNA here is from genome assembly GCF_011762595.2 of Tursiops truncatus. Classification (NCBI taxonomy): domain Eukaryota; kingdom Metazoa; phylum Chordata; class Mammalia; order Artiodactyla; family Delphinidae; genus Tursiops; species Tursiops truncatus. The sequence continues at coordinate 66,992,248 of NC_047036.1, forward strand.
CAGTGTTATAAAATATATTGACCTATATCACTGGATGTACATCATTTCAGAAACTGATCTCCCCCTTCTGTTTGTGTTTAAAATATTGGGAGGAACATTCCTCATCTCCTTCTATATTACCATCCATACTTTTAGATTTTATTCTTACCTGTATCTTAATATATACATTTTACACACATGCTTCCTTAACATGTACATACACATATATGTGAGTATATATAATAAGAAAAATATCCAGAAAATATGTAAAAAATAAATACAATGCATGCATTTACTGATTTAGAACATATATTAAATGTAAAACACATCTATATCCAAACTTCAGAACAAGTCAAGATACTAAAAAACTGAAAAAACGTAGTATTTCTCTTCTTTTTTTAACCCCCAAAGAATTAAGGAACAACTGCTGTGTTCAGAGTACTTTTCCTTCTTTATAAAAAGCTTTATGAAAGGCCAAGACACAAAGATGAAAACTGTTTGATTCTATGTAAATGATTGTCCTGTGGGGAGCAAAGTCTTCTCCAAACCCAAAGCCCTAGATATCTGTCCGCATTAGAAAACTCCTACAGGTTGGCTCTAGAGAAGCAAAGCTTCTGAAGGCTGCAAGAGTCTCCTTGAAGTGGAGGAAATGCTTCTCTTCTGAATCATCTTCTTAGAATTTTTTGTTCTCATTTTTTTCCTTCAACTTCCCTAATTTTGGCACTTTTAGCCACTTTAAGAACATGTTTGCTTGTGTGCAAACTGCCTGACCAAGCCCTAATAAGAATGCAAGGATTAACACATTAGGGACATTAAAATCTTTCTCTTTAGTAGGGCTTAGAAACTGTACCTATTTAAACTGTTGTCATTTCAACTGCTCTGAGAAACATACATCTTGATATAACTACCAGAACTCTATTCTAGAACGGTTAGATTAAAAATAAAGCAACTCTGTGGGGGAAAAAAAAAAATTGCAAGAAGAGATTAATGAATTATGACTCAGAAAAGAAAAAAAAAAAGAAAAGCAGAACTGAAAAATTATGAGCTGGTTCTTTTAGGAAAACTAAAAAAATGGTGAAATCACTGGAAAATATATTTAAGAAACCAAAAATTACAATGTAAAATTAGAAATATCAAAGGTAATATAGCAAGAGATGTAAAGTTTTTTCTAAAAGAGATTATTATATATTTAGATTTAACTTCTGGGACTGATAAGCCTTGTTAGTTTGTTTTATATTTATCCTAGATCAAACACAGCAAGTCTGAAATGAAAGAGAGGAAGGAGAATCAGAGTTGTTACAGGAGAGTCACCAGAGAGGTAGGTACAGACCAACACATAGGCAATGTCCCTGCCAAGGGAAGATGATGACAACCTAGTGCTCTGCTTGATAAGATGCGACAGCTAGGAAAGGAAGCTACTCTCTTGGGTATACATTTTGGTAGGTGGGGGCTAGACAATTAGCAGGAAATTCCAATGCAGTGGGATAAGCATTACATTGGTGGTGGGTGGAGAGGAGGAGAGGGAGCTGGGAACACGGAGCAATTAAAACAGATCTGCTCACAGTTGCCTGTGATGGCACAGGAGCCAGGGAAGGATGAGAGATGAGACTTGAAGAAGTAAGCAGAGCCTAAAGATTGGGATTGACATGTATACACTGATATGTATAAAACTGATGACTAATAAGAACCTGCTGTATAAAAAAATAAATAAAATTTAAAAATTAAAAGAAATGGAATGTAGGAATAGTCCTACTGAGGACTGTTGAGAGGATTAAATGAGATGGTAAATTTAAATGGCCTAATCTAGTGCCTACCATATAGTAACACTCAATAAAGATTAGCTAGTATTACCTAATACTTATACATCATGAGCCATGAGTAATTAGTGATGTATAATTGATACCAATCTTTTCCTGTCAAAATAAAAAAGAAAACTCCCTTCCTTGTTCACAATTTTTGTTTTCCTCCATGGGCACTTACCCTATACTGTTTTGGATTTTCCTGTTTATTTCACTTCAGCTTAATAAACATTTATTTGAACAGCATTGGGAATACTCAGTTATAGAGTTTATGACACTGAGTAGAGCAGATGGAAAACTGTGCACACTCCCTTAAATCAATTTTTAATAACTGTGCTTAAAAAGTCAAAGCAAGTGTAGACATAGACATAGAGAATGGACTTGAGGACACGGGGCCAGGGAAGGGTAAGCTGGGACGAAGTGAGAGAGTGGCATGGACATATATACACTACCAAATGTAAAATAGATAGCTAGTGGGAAGCAGCCCCATAGTGCAGGGAGATCAGCTCGGTGCTTTGTGACCACCTAGAGGGGTGAGATAGGGAGGGTGAGAGGGAGATGCAAGAGAGAGGGTATATGGGGATATATGTGTACATATAGCTGATTCACTTTGTTATACAGCAGCAACTAACACACCATTATAAAGCAATTATACTCCAATAAAGATGTTAAAAAAAGAAAGTCAAAGCAAAACAAAATATTCATTCACCCTTGAAAAGTGCAAGAATCAAGTACACCTTGAACTGTGCATACATATTTAATAACTGATTTGAAATCAGAATGTCCTTATGCCTCCCCAGCCTACAGGTCCAATCTGGTCACACTAATATAAATTCCCAAATGTTGCTGGCTTGTTTTTCGCATAATTTGAGGAAATCAATGTCTACTTCAAAACTCTCCCAGTTGTTTCTCGAAGTCTCTAGAATTTGTCTAAGGGGAATCAGAAAGAAATCCGCTCTGGTTCTGTGTTCTTTTGCAGAACTGCACGCCAGTGATTGGTGATGGTCACTGCTATTCCTTCAGTGTCAATACCTCTCTTCCCGTGGCAGATACTCTGAACGCTGAGCTGCCAAAGCTGTTCAGATACCTGGGGCAGAGAGTGTGACCATTTTCAAATTGTACATATTGGACATGGTATGCTAAAGCTGGTCCAGCCAAAGGACAAAACGAGAACAAGGCCAGCAAGGAAAAAGTTCATTATACTCACAGGTCCCAGAGAAGGGAGTAAATGTATGTGACTCAGGGCCACAGGGGATGACACCAGCATAGGTCAAGAGGCAGAAGGGAAGGAGCAGGGGGAACTTAGGCCATGGCCTTTACTGGGAGTTCTGTAGGAAGATTAAGGCAAGGCAGGGTCAACAGTTTAGGACTGGCTAATATGAATAATTCCAGTTGGCTTGGGCTAGATGGTCTCTAGTTGCCTGGTAACTGGCCCTGGGATGATGAAGGCAGAGGAATATCACCTCCTGCGGTGCATAGGCCAGGGAGAGAAGATATGGCTCTAGACTGGTTAATTTGCATATCAAAGGCATGTTCCCCACTGGGCCCTTCGCTATATCTAAGAATTGCTTAACCGGGAGGGACAGTCTCTTCCCAGTAAGAAAGCTTGGTTTTTTTTTGGTTGTTTTAATTTTTGTTTGTGCTTTATGATGTTAAAACATCATAATATACAGAAAATAAAAAACTACATACCATCTAGGCAGAGAAGGACCACTTCTTAACTCTGGATTATATATGTCAGCATATGGGGTCTGAATCAACACTGTTTGTGTCAAAACTTCAAAATGTCTGTTCTGAAAACAGTTGTTTTAGCTTCTGCCCTTAACCCTTCCCCCTGTGTTAGTCCAAGCTTAGATATGTTAAACTCTCAGAATACAAAGGGTTTAATTTACGTCTCTTTCTTCTCAAACTTTCTAAGGAAGGCTAGCTTTACTGATTCCAAGATAGTTGTCTGGCAATTCTTTCACTAGAAAAGAGGAAAAAAATACAACTTTACTCTCTGGCAGGGCAGCCTTTGTTCGAGTACTTGTTATACTAGCACACCCTGAATACCAGTTGAGCCTCAGTCTCAACTCTGACTAAATATTTATCACTGTTATCAACATAGCTTTAGAGTTCGACCAACAGAGCCGGAAGAAGTCACAAGATGCGTGTGAAATCCAATAGGAGGTGATCTTAATCAGTGTAAAAGTTGTGGACTTGCAACATAGGAAAACATGTGTGGAAAGTAATATAGCGTTCTTGCTAGCTACATGAGGCAAAAGAATTCAAAATTATATGAAAGAATATATAAGGGTGTGAATTGTACAAGGGAAAGGAGTCTTTAGATGGTGAGAAAGCATTAACATATTCTCAAAGCCAACTAAGTTAAAAAAAAGAGGTCTAAATAATTAACAAAAAATGACACCTATAATCTGGGAATGAGCTTGAAGATTCAAATGAAAATACGGTAATATGTAAATCAACTCTGAGGGACAGAAGCTGAAAGATCAACCCTTTGGTATCACATAGAATCCTCCTTATTGTAAAAATAAATAGCAGTCAGCCTGGGGTCGGGTGGAGGTGGGGAGGCAACAGCTACTAATTTCCTGCTAAGCACCTCTTGCTGTATATAACCCATGACAGCTGTGACTGAGAGTCCAGTTTTTGTGGGATGGTGTTACTGTTCTTTAACGAGTCTTTTAAACGTAAAAGGTTTAGAATTAGGCTCAGAAATAACTAATGGAGTACATTTGTGATGATGAAGACAGTTTGGCACATTTAAGTATTCCAAAGCTTACTCTTTTGATCCAAATGTAAAATATGTAAATAAGTAATTATTACAGATTTGTAATTTTATTTGAAAAATTAAAGATGATTTTGTTGTTAATAGTACAAAAATATTTAAGAATCATAAAGAGGTAATATTTATAAGTATAATTTATTTGATACCTAAACATTTCTGGAAGACTTGAGAAGATTGTTTTTTATTTAGAATAAAGAAAAATTTGAATAGATTTTATTCAGAAATACAGATAAAATATTAATGAAATAAAATTAACCAAGCTATATTTAAGGCTACCTTAAAGATGATAAAGTTTATTAGAATTATATATTAAAATACACTAGATTTAAAATTAAAGTTGACTAGATTCATAAACTAGATTTACAAATTTCCAATGATAATAATTCTAATATGGATTTTAAAAACTAAATTCAAGTGGTCTTTTTACTGTACCTGAACACTGAAACAACTTACTGTGAAAAGTATATACCTAGTAAAATATTCTAATAAAAAAGAGGTAAGTAAGATTAATCTCATATAGTTTGGCAAGTTGATGAAAAGACACCTGTTTTTAGAAGTCTACTTTGTGAGAATTTTCTCTCTCGATCATCAAAAACTTAGTAATATACATTATTTAAAAAACTTGTTTTTACAATTAACAGGTAACAAATTTTTAATGTACGTAAAATACTTTCAAATAACAGCTTGGGAGATTTTCTTTTTTAAAGTATGCTTGTTTAAGTGAACTCTAAGGACTTCCTAAAGATTTATTTTCTGAGGTTGGAGGAAATGTTGATTATATTTTTCCTCATTGCATCTCATAGTATTTTATCCCTTTTTTAAAATGTTTTATCTACTCTCAGACTTGACTAACATTAGAGAACAAAGGATTATTAAATGGTAGTGCCTTTGTAATAACACTATTGACTTGGGAATAATTTCTGCCATGACACTGATTTGTGCTCTCAGACTCAATTATATCTCTGACCCCTTGGGCTACAACCCCTCTCAGCAAAGGATCCGTGTTGACCTTTACTCTATTATGTCCATTATGGATACAAAAAGCAAATTGCCCAAAGCACAAAATCAGAATTGTTTGGTAAGAATATAGGAAGAATAGCCAACATTTCAAGGTAAATGTATGCATGCTCTAAAATTAAATATACATTTAAAGCATAAAATTGCAGTTATTGGATCACTACAGTAATGAGGAGGTATTTAAAAATTATTACCATAATGTAAAATAAGTCACTCCAGTATTTACTGAACTTTTATTTTCATACTGAACAAATAGATGAAGATACCTTAAACTCTTAATAGCTGCCTAAGATAAAGACAGAAACTCTGATACCACCAGCCGGCAATGGGCTCACGGAACAGAGTTTATCATGTCAGTTGAGACCATTCTAAGCTAGCTAGCCCCCAGTCAAGGAGCTAGGTGACCACTTACAGATCAGCCAAACCTGGCCTGTATCAGAATTGCCTAATCAACCCATAGACTTTGGAGAAGTAATAAAAGTAATAATGATTTAAAGCCACTAAGTTTGGGGAAATTTGTCATACTGATAACTAATTAATATAAAACCCACAGCTAAGTATTTAAAGTCATTAAGTTAAGCTAGCTGTTAAAGAAAATGTTTTATCTTCTTACCATTATAATAATTTGGAGGGCCAGGCTTAAGTTTAGAATTCTCAAACTTTTTGTTATTCAAGGGTATAACTTAGAGGCAAGGGGAGAGCCTGCCTCCTGGCTCTATCCCCAGCCAGGGCTCTGTCCCCACCTTCTCTTACTACTCTCAGCTCCCGTTTTCTTCATCAACAACCTAATGTGCACATAAGTGGATACTTCATTCCTATCTATACCAGGGCATCTATTCTACAAAAGTGTGCACATGCAGATGTGGCAGATGTGGTCAATCATTGAAAGGGGAGACCCAGGAAAGAGGTCTTACAGGCTTTACAAGGAGATTTGGGGCTACTGGGCAGAGATTTTCAGGGGACAAAGTACCCTAAGCATGATCTAGACAGTGGAGGAGGGCACAAGCTCCAGAAGAGCTTATCACTTTGCCCTTGCAGATCCTTTTCCTCATAAGAAGAAAATTTAAAATTATGGAGTCCAGGACAAGCCCTTCTCTGGACCAGATCTAAGGAGGCTACTGACTATAAGATCAAGAGAACCTGACTGAAAACAAAATTGTGGTCCAGTAAAAAAAACAGAACTTTTCTCTCCCACTTCTTCCTGTTAATTATAACAGAAAGTTTTGAAAATTAGATAGGACATAAACTCTACAATTAAGTTACACTGAAGAAAGATTCAAATAGTGCTTGAACTAATTTAAACCAGGGTTAAAGTCTTTGTGAAGACAAGTATATAATCCAGTTTTTTCTATTCCTATATCTTATTCCTCCTGAGAAGTTTCAGCTTTTGTTTGCAATGATATATTCCTATGTTCCCTTACTTCTAGGATATAGACCTTCAAGTTTTCTGACTAAAAGTCTGGAGTATTTTCCAAAGCCCTTCCTCCTTGCCAGGTCCTTAACTCTAATTTTTATCTCCTAGCCCCATTCAACTATCAGAAATTGCGCTCAACATCTCAATCTCCTTAACGGATGTGTCAAATTGGCAAATGTTTCAAGGGGCTATGGGAGAGTACGAGACAAGTGCTTGGAATCTTGGATTTGTATCACAGTACTTTTCTTTTGGATCTTCATTTCTCAAATCTGGTTGCCATTATCTAATGTTTTTAATAGATATCTCATATACTTTTTATAGCTTCTTGACTTGTTTTCTGCAGAAGGATTTAAGCTAATTCACCATAGCTAAATGTGAGAAAAGTCATATTTTCATCAAATTTCATTCATGACCTCAACTTCCTTTTACAAATTATCTCATTGAACTTCAGGATTTATATCAAATAAATTGTCATTCACTGTTCAATCATTTTAATTATGTATTTATTCTGTTTTTAAATTATTTATTCCAATGCCACCGCTCCATACATCCTTGAAAGCTGTATGTGAGAACACAATTTCTGTGTCTTTTTATGGATAAATGTAAACTGATTTGCTTCCTGGCACAAAGTCTGCATCTGTTTTCTGAATATTAATGTATTCCCAAATATAAAAAAGACAAGAGGACCACACTAAAAGTCTATATTTTTGTGGGTCATTTAGGAAAGCTCAACAGACAAAAGATATTTGTTTAGTTTTGAAAATACAGGCTCAAAGCTCAAAACTCACAGAAGTTACCTTGGAAAATAATCAAGATTAACAAAGTATGGGTGAAACATAGTTATATCATATAACAAAGGAATGGAAAAATTACTGAATGTTCAATGTGACTGAAAATGGAATGGATGATATGCAGGAAGATACAGGTTAGAAAAAAATAGGTTTTGTGATAATACTGAGCATTAGAATAAGAAAAAACTATAGAAGTGAGATTATTCCTAATAGAATTTCCCAGGATAATTTACATGTATCCATTTTAGGATCACAATTATTATATTTCCTTCGATTTTTAAAATGTGTAACACTTTTCAATGTTACAGAAAAAGTAGCTAAACAGTAAATATTCTTGATCATGTCGTGTTATTTCTTAATTGGTCATATGATACAGAATATTTTTTCAGATATTTTTCAGGTTTTTTTCAGATAGTTTTGCCAATTTTAAAAAGATGAATTTTAAACATGTGATGAAATCCATTCTACAGCAAATTGAGTTATAGCTTTAAGACACTTAAAAAGACTAGATTAACAATATTTTGATTTAATGTATTTATTTCTTAGGTACTGGGGCAGTTATAAAAGTCAACTAAAACAACAGTATGTAGTATATTCTTCAGTGAGTTAAAAATGCTGACAAATGGAGCAACACCAGAAAACTTATTGAGTTATAAACAAACATGTATTTGAAGCATCAAATATATGCTTGAGATGATACAGAAATAATTTAATCATTTGTATATAAATCTTCCTTTGAATCCTTACCTGGTTCACAATTTGCCATTAGCAAATTATATTAATAAATTCAATTCATTCAAATTTGTCTAAACTCTTATTGATTCTGTTTCCTAAGTATATCATTTTAATCATTTCTGACATTGAACAAAGTGAAATTCAATGTTTAATGACACTGCAATTTCTTTCAAAAATATTTTTCTAACAAAAATATGACAGTGATATGCAAATTAATTAGCCATTTAAATATTTTAATTTTATAGTAAAAAGTCTATACCTATTGTCATCATTTTAATAATTAGAAAGTAAGGGCATGCTAATAATAAACTATTTTTTATGAACCACAGTGTAAATCTTTGAATATTTTAACATACTAATGTTGAATCTATGACTCATTTATTGTGCATATTGTACCTTAGACTGTATTTTATTTTTTAAATTGTTTTAAATTGAAATTCAGATCAACACCATTATATTAAACTCCTCAAAGTAACGTCTCATTTTATTCCTTTAAGTAATGCAATCTGTAAAATTCCACTTATGTTAAAGTAAGTGAACTGTTGAGTGTGGCTAAGCACATTGTGTTTAGTTCTGGGAACCATATATCAAAAGGATTTCAGGTAATCTAAAATACCTTAAATAAGGAAAAATTTTGGAAGGGTGAAAGTTTAGAACCTATGTTACACTAAGAATCATAAGCAGGGCTGCTTAGTGTGGAAAAGAAATGTTCAGGGCTGTCATATGGAATAGGAATTATATCTCTTCTAGATGGCCCCATTAGATAAAATATAAACTAAACCCATGCATACCACTGAGAAACAGCATTAATTCCACATAAGAAAATGTATTCCTTGTCTAATTCATTTAAAGATGAAATGAATCTCTTTGAGAATTCAAATACAAGATTTGTGAGGGAGATGAGAGTAAATTTAGGAAAAAAGTGTAAAGCCCTTGAACGTCCATTCCAAAACTTATAATCTGCCATAACGATGATCAGAAAAATCTATGAACAATTATACAGTTTTAATCACCACTGAAGCTATGCAGTGATTTAAATCATCTTATACTCTTAATAGTGGAGAGTCACATTGTTACCATGTTTTTAATACTAAGAAATTACAGCTTATCTAAGGATTTTTATGTAGTTAGAGTGACAGAGTACAGCTCATGTCCATAGACAATGGCATGCTAGTAGAGTGATTAAGATCACTGGTACCGGTATGAAAGAAGACCCACTATACCACATTAAATTTTGAGATCTTGAAAAAATTATGTAATTTTTCTAAACCTTTGTTTCCACTTAATGTAAATTTGGGATTGGAGAGAAGAAGGTTCTTATGAAGCTTCCTATGAATATATGAAGGAGAGATAAATAATAAGAAATATGATATAGTAGAGGAAATTGTTAAAAGGATTATTCATTTCCAGTTAACTGCATTACCTTTTGGTGCTTTATGAAATGTCTGTATGTTAATATTTTTGCTTCTCTAATATTTCCTTTACATTGGTATGAATTAAAATATTAGTGCTCAAAGCATAGCTTTATTTCCCTATTATTTGTACAACTTCATTGAATTTTTATTGTCTTTAGGCTGGTTGAGATCTTAGAAATTGTTTCTTGATTAACATTTAATACAATTTACTAATTTTATTTACTAACTTTAATACTAATTTGTTTTTTAGAATTCTTCTGTAAGCTTCAGGAAATTTTTTTCTTGTTTTTTGTTTTGTATTTCAATTATTTCTAATAATAAATATATGCAAGGTTTGAACAATGTGTGTACCATAAATGCCAAAAGAGAATAAAATAAAAATACATTTTAGAGACTTCTAATCATACCAAAAGTGATTTTCAATAAAGCAGTATGCTTGGAAATATACAATTTATGATTTCTCTAAAAACTCAGGAAAGGCTATAAATTAATGGAAAAAAGTTGATATTGAACTAACTAAAATTGTATTTCAGATATATTTTGGCATTCTAGACTAATTCTATGTGACTTGAATTCTTGGTAGTAAATCCCACATATTCTTTTTCAGTAAACTACAAATATCACAGCAAAGCTAAGGCATGAATTTTGGACCATCTGTGAATAATAATTCTTTTTAAAATATTTAATGATTCAAACATGTCTGAATACCAATGCAGTACATGATTTAGTCTAATATTACATCAATATTTTTGACTTCTCATAGAATCATTAACCTTTCAAAGCAGAGGTATTTCTAATAGCTCTTCCCGGAAGAATAAAGTTCCTCCATGATTTGAATTTTTTATGAAGTGGTTATATGCTGGTGCTTGGACAAGTTATGATATTTCATGCCTATAGAAGAAACAAGCATCAGGCTTCCCTAATGCAATCAGGTTCATTGTAACTCCTGAAGTACTCCTGACAATATTCTGTGTTCTATTCTTTTTATTAGAAATATTTATTCCTCTCAGAACTTTATCCATTATGCCTTTTTTAACAGAGCAAAGAAAAATATTATTGAACTCTCCAAAGTTATTTATAACCTTGAAAAGGATATTTCCCTTGTCACTAAAAAGAGCCTTTGAATGTTATTTAATATTGTCAGTGTGCCAACATCAGGAACTTGATATTTCTTTAATTCATTTGATTTGCCTTTACTTTTGCTAATGAAATAAGTAGCTTTGTGAAAATGAAAGTCATTTTAAGAGCTACTTTCAGAAAAGGAATATTTTCAGTTACTTTAAAGAAGTTTACTCACATACACAGTGATTTAAAGTAGCAAAATAGCTACTGATTTAGCAGCGCAGCTTCTAAAGATTTAATAGCATTGTTTTTACATCTTTATTGGAGCATAATTGCTTTACAACGGTGTGCTAGTTTCTGCTTTATAACAAAGTGAATCAGTTATACATATACATATGTTCCCATATCTCTTCCCTCTTGCGTCTCCCTCCCTCTCACCCTCCCTATGCCACCCCTCTAGGTGGTCACAAAGCACAGAGCTGATCTCCCTGTGCTGTGTGGCTGCTTCCCACTAGCTATCTACTTTACTTAATAGCATTTTTAATCAAGGAATACACAAATATCCATCCTTATTTTCTACACTAGAGAAAGACATATACCTTACTGACAATCAAAATACATGAAGAAGTCCTGGATGAAAATGACTATAACCAAAAGAAAATAATAAGCACCTCAGTTACATAGTTATTCCTCAACCCAAAGTGAAGTAAAATTTCAAAGGATCTTTTTCATTTTTTTAGTCTGTTTTTAGGAGCCTCCATACTGTTTTCCATAGTGGCAGCACCAATTTGTATTCCCACCAACAGTGTACATTCTTAGCAATACTATTTTGGGTATGTCTCCTCAGGCAAGGGTAACAGAAGCAAAAAAATACATACACACACACATACACACACACACACACACACACACACACACACACACACACACACACACAATAGAATATTACTCAGCCATAGAAAGAATGAAATTCTGCTGTTTGCAGCAATGTGGATGGACTTAGAGGAATATTATGCTCGGTGAAATAAGTCAGAGATAGACAAATACTATATCACTTATGTGTAGAATCTAAAAAATAATACAAATGTATGTATTTGAAAAACACAGACTCACAGATATAGAAAACAAACTAGTAGTTACCAAAGGGGAGAAGGAAGAGATGGAAGGGCAAATTAGGGGTATGGGATTAAGAGATACAAATTACTATATATAAAATAGATAAGCAACAAGTATATATTGCATAGCACAGTTATTATAATAATTTTTAATGTGTTATAATCTGAAAAAATACTGAATCACTATGTTGTACACCTGAAACTTTTAGGGATGTAAATACTAATCAGTGGATTCAGATACTGACAGCCTTATTTATTGATTATTAAATTTCCCATCAACCTTTTACTTATTGGGCTGAATTTTTACTAATAATCATTGCATAGACTATTTCAGTAAGGGTTAAAAATGGTGATTTTTCTATCATTCTTTTTATCTTTAATACCTGGAGTTCTTCTATAGTATTACTATACTTTCCTTCATCAACTAATTTATCACCTTGAAATGAAGTACTTCTAGGAGGTAGAATAAATGATTGATTCTTTACCTAAAATACCAAATGCGTAAAGATATAATGTATAGATGGCCTCATTTGGTTACTAATTTGATTGATATGCACTGAGAAATGGGATATTTCCTGCCATATCAGTAAACAAAGGATGTCACAGTCATCAGCAATTGCAGCCCTCCAACGTGAGCCCTGAGGGAACTCAGGAAGGAAACAATACCTGCCATCTAGCAGCCATCAGACTGCAGCCACTCCCTAAGGTGAGCCCTGAGGAAACTCAGGATGTGAAAATACAGGATACTGGTCCCCGAGAGCTGAGGTGCATATCGAAGGAATGATTTCAGTGAACCCAGACTCTTGCAACTTCCCATACATAGAGAAGCACTAAATTCCTTAAGCTGACATATCTGGTTCTTTAATTAACAGCAATCTTTTGATGTTCCGACTACCTGCCCTCTGTTGCAAAACTCCTATATATCCTAGCTCCCTCCTTTCCTCCTTGGAGCAGTTTCTCAGAGCTATCTGAAATTCTGTTTCTGGGCTGCAGTTCTCATTTTGCCCCAAATAAAACTTAACTCGCCACTCTCATGTTGTGCATTTTTTTAAGTCTACAGTTAGCACTGTAGGAAAGAATTATATATATATATATTTATATTTATATATATTTGTATTTAAATATGTATATACACACACACTTGTTTTCAACTGAAAGACTGGTTTTCAAAATATGCTCTGTGAATCATCCTTAGGAATCCATGAGGACTTAAATGCCAAGATTTTACATTATGAAGGAGACCACTGGTCTTGTCATATTGCTCTTCTAGTTCGAGGAAAGAGGGGAAACATGTCTCCTTTTCTGCATTTTTTGTAGATTCTGCTCCAGCTATTAATTGTGCATCTCTTTCTGCACCTCAAGTTCAACTGCCCCAAACATGAGTGTCTATGTACATTAGTCACCATTCTCGTAGCTTTTATGCTGAATCATTCATCCAGGGTGATCAGTCTAAGGAAATCAGTCTAAGATTAGGTATCCCAATGGGAGAATTTTAGAAGCCCAAAAGTAATACAAGAACATTTGCTTCACCTAACCAATTTATTTATTGAAAAAAATTAATTTAAAAAAATAAAACATTCCAAATGCTTTTTATATTGTAAGCAAGTCCAACATTAAAATATTTACCTACATTATATATTATATGCCAGTTCATGAAAAAGAAGAGAAGGGTGAAGCACAGAAACAGTAAAAAGAGACATGAGACAGAGGGAATACAGATGGCTGGTAAAAGGTGTACTTGGAAAGAGAAATATGGAGAAACAGGAAAAAAATATATAGTCTTGTATGAAAGGCTAAACAGGAAACCTTAGCAGCTTTGGTTCATGCCACACATATTGTTCATCTTGTCAAAAAGTGATAATTCCTGAACTATCAGTGAGCTTTCTAGCAGTTTAAACTAGTCCTTTCTGTAATAAGATTCTCTTAATTTACTTTCAATTACTTATTTTTATTTACTTTTAGCACAATTCTAAAAGTTCCGCGTGTATATGAAGGATTTCTGAAATATATCTAAAAGGGAAATATTTTAGAGTTAAACAAATATACTCTATGTTATCAAGTGATACATACAGGCCAATGTGTCAGCTTACAAGAACCCAAAGTCATTATCTGGCTGTGTTATAAGGCAAAGGTTGACTAATTCACTAACATTTTTTTCTTTTTCTTAGTATAAGAAAATTGATCCCTTATCTAAACAATTTACAGAATTTTTTTTTATAATTTTGAAAATCTACTTCTATTTAAATTTAAGATCTACTGTTCTTAAAATTGGTAATACTAGGGGACGTTACCAACTAATGGTAAATAACGTTCTACAAACACTAGTGCTGAAACAGGAATTTACAAAATGATTCTGTGATTGAAGATTGTTTCTAGGACTAGATACAACTTCTTGTAAGGGAACTGATTATGTAGAGATCTAAAGTTATTTTCATTTATGTAATTCTTAGACTCAAACCATTGCATGAAGCAGTAGAAAACTCAGGGGTAACACTGGCATGATGAAAGGATTAAATTCAGAATAGAAGTAAAAAAAATAATAATATTTAGTGTGTGCAAAAAGTTAGATATAGATATGATCAGCCACACACACACAAAAACACTTACAAATCATGATGGCCAAAGATGACAGAGGGCCAAACAAGATGGCAGGTCAGATCTTAAATGGTTTGCAGATATGGAGAAGCAACAAGGAAATCATGAATTGAAACTACTTCAATATAGAACAGAAAACCTCGTATGAGGTTTCAATTTTGTTTGGATTTGGCACAGACTCTGAAGATAGCAGTTCATGAGTCATTAGATATAATAGATATGGGGAGAGTTTGGCCATAGAATTTGGCATATTCTATACAGCAGACATAGAAGTCTAATAGTATGGAGGTGAACAGAATGTAAAGTAAGGAGAGTCCTTAAGACAAATTAATGATCTTTAGTGTGGTCTTATTTCAACAATATACCATTTTTTTATATGGTATTTCCACAATGTTGTTGAACCGTGAATATTTACTGATAACTTTTAAAAAGATTTCTACAGTAATTATCTATAATTCTTCTCTCGTGTTTCAGATGAGGACTCTGGAGCTTAGTGGGTGTACCTGGACTAAAATCACATAACTAATTAGTAGCAGATTCAGGTTTTAAACTTTTTGTTAGGGATTTGTGTTAATACCAGCAACCACATCCGTATCTTTTGGCAGTAGGAGACACGTAAATGAAGAAACCCTAGATGCGGTAACACCTCTGGCCATCATGCAATATATATTGATTCCAAAATGGTAGTATAATTGAGGCGCCTGTATGGTAGGGGTATGGGGCAGACTTTTATTGCTAGAATCCTGTTAATTCCTCTGTCTTTTATGGTTTCTTGCAGAGGCACTATATGTACAGGATATGAGGGCCAGTTAGAAATACCCAACCTTAATTCCAGCGTGTACTGCTAGAGAAAAAGGCTAATCTCATATTTATTATGTTTTGCAATATTCCTTTTTTATTTCTCTAAAATTATATCCAAATTGTGGAACCAATACATTTCTGAGCAAGATTAATGCAGAAGCCAAGACAACTTGCCTTCAATTTTCAACAGAGGAAAACACCAGAGCATCTTATGATATACCTGACACTTGCTCAATATTCCACTATATCCAAAGGTAAGTTGTTCTTACAAACCTTTATGATGTAAGATATTTAAAAAGAGCATAACTGTAACTAGTGGCAGTGAATTCTAACAAGTAATTATATGGCTCTCTGTCCTTTCCTTTAGTTCATCCTGACAATCATTCTTCCTAGAGATAATTTAAAGTATTCCTCTAAAGTTTCCTGCACTTGATGTCATCTTGAGAATTGAAACGATTTTATTCTTACAGAAGGTTGTACTGAAATGTATTCCATTTTAGCTTATATTCAATTTTGCCATTATTTGACCTGGACCTGAGTGTACTTAATGAACACTGAGTAGACAAATTCTTATATATGACTATCTTGATTAACTTGACCTTTCAGCAAAATATTGCACAAATTGAAACCACACTCCAATATGTAATATACTTGAAGTCTGAGTCAGTTATTCTATTACCATTTACTAGGAAAAAAATAGGTTATTCTATGCTAAAATGTTACTTAAAGCTTAAAACATAGTCTCACTTAGTTTCACTTTTATCAAATGCCTATCTAAATCTTAGGACATAGCTTGTGTCCCTGCTCTTATACTACTCATTTTCTTTTTTCTTAGCTTAGAAATACTTCATACTACATATATTTTCTAAATTTTCCCCCAATTTTACTTGAGGTCACTAACATCCTCATTGTGTGTGTGTGTGTGTGTGCACGTGTGCTAGTGAGGGAAGCCCATTTGAGAATAAGAACTGTGTTAGATACAGCAAGAGGGGCTGCAAGAGTTGACTTCAGGGACTGGCATCAGCCTTCACCATTTCTTAATTATATAAATACAGTAACACACTAAGTGGCTGTTCATCTGTTTTACCCTTAGGACCAACTTGGCCCATTGCTGTAGATGCTTGTGGGTCAATGCACCCTAACTGTCACTTTAATCTTCCTGTCCATCAATGGAATTGCATCTACCTTGTAGCTTATAGCTATGAGTCCAAAACTAGCCTCTCCCATCCTGCTTTACCATTAGATTCTCATATTTGATAGGAGCATCATCACTGCCATCACTGCCAGCCTCTAGAGGTCAGCTTCTACTGAGCATCTCAGTGATGCTGGGACCACCATCACTAGTACATTTCTCATTTCCTTAGTGAAGGCAGTGTCCTCCGGCAACTCCTAAGGCAAAGAGTGAAGTGATGGGTTATCACGCCATATATAATTCCATTCTAACATTCCCACACCCCAAAGCCCCCTGATGAGGAAGGAAAAAAAAGTGTAAGAAAGGAAAGAGAAAAATGTTGAGTAATAAGAACTATAAAGTGAATTAAAATATGTAGCAGATAGGTATAACTGAATTGCTACTTCATATTGGATGATCAGTTAAGGTCTCTCTGATGAAATGATATTTAATCTGAGAACTGACTGAAATAAAGGAGCCAGTCATTTTAAGTTAATACAAGGAAGTTTTAAGAAAAAAATTCTTAATCTATAGATTCAGCTCATGTATCTTTCCTTATCTTAAAATTTTGTATTTTCAGTTCCTTCTGGATTTCTTCACAGTGACCTCAAATATAACCAATGAAAATCTGAATCATTAACACCTCCTCCCCCTACCAATAATATTGCTTGCTGTATTACTTTCCTAGTTCTGCCTAATGACCTAATGAACACAAAGTAAGTGGCTTAAAACAACAGAAATTTATTGTATCACAATTCTGGAGGTTAGAAATCCAAAATCGAATTGTTGTCAGGGTTGGTTCCTGCTGGAAGGTCTGAGAGATAATTCATTCCATGCCTCTTTCCTTGTTTTGGCAGTTGCCACCAGTACTTGGTGTTCCTTGGCTATTAGTTGCATCACCCCAATCTATATACCCATCTTCACAGGGCCTGTTTTCCTGTGTGTCCTATTGTCTTCTTTAAGGATACCAGTCATTGGATTTAGGGGTCACTCTAATGCAGTATGGCCTCAACTTGATATCTACAAAGACTCTATTTCCAAATAATATCACATTTACAGATTTCAGAGGTCAGGACTTGAATATATCTTTTTGGGTAACACAATTCAACGCACCACACTTGCCATCCTATATTCCCAGTATTAGTGATGGAATACCTGTCTTAGCCCATTGCTCTCCACATTTAGTCACCAAGTATTCTCGAGTTTTTTAGTATTTCTTGAACATATCTTATTCTAACCATAGCTTGTAATATTACTTTAATTTAGATTCTCATTATTTTTAAAGCCTTCAGAAAAAAAGCCTTCCAAAACATCTCTCTGCCACCAATATTGTCTTCTCTCACCCATCCATTCTTTCTAAATCCATTCTACAGCCAGACTATTTTAGAATCCAAAAAAATCAAATTTACTTGAATCATGTCAATCTCCTACTAAAAAACATTAAAGGTTTCCCTTTGCCATCAGTAAAAAATGTGTGTGTGTGTGTGTGTGTGTGTGTGTGTGTGTGTATATATAAACAAGCAAAAGCAAATAAAACAAAAAACAGATCATAAAAAATTTAAATATGTTTTAGGGTAATAATTAAATTCTGCCTTTGAAATTAGAAAGGCCTTCATTCAACACCACTTCTTATGCACACTGTAGTGTGGGTGGCTACTGACTAACTGAATCTCATTTTCCTCACTTGTTAAATAGGGCTAAAATAATTGGCTAAGCAGAATTGTAAGACTGTTTTGAACAACAAGGGCTCACTCCAATTCCTGGCACACCATGAAAGCCTAACATATAGAACTCCCATCTACTACCTCTCCAGGTCCTTCTCCAAACCTAGTATACAGTGGGGTTAATATCTGAGGTCTCAGATGACTTCTGTGCCTTTGTAATAGAGGGTAAAATAAACTCTCTCTGAGTAAGAGTATCATGAACTGTGATACTAATTATGAGGGTTTTATGTTCTTTTATTGGAGTGCTCTGCAATTTTGATTTTTAAATGGGGTTTGGGACCCTTGGAACATTTAAATAGAGTTACTTATGAACAAAACAAAACAAAACAAAACAAAACTCATGCCAATCTCTTCTTTCTCTTTGCCTGGTGTGCTCATTCAGTGGAAAGTCTTCCATTTCCTACCCTGTATAATCTACTCCCTTGCTTCTTGACCTTTCACTTGACTTGCAAAGCTGTTTAACTCCCCACCTTTAGTGGGTTAATTTCTTTACACGTCTTTAATCCTGTTGGACACAGGTATCAGCTCTACCAGGGAGCTGAGTTTGACTTCTTAGTCTTAATTAGAGTTTCTCCTTGTGCACACTCCTGTGCCAGCATTTATCAATGTCAACTACAGTTGTCCTCCTCCGTTTCTGTCTGCTTTGATATGCTATCACTCTTTGAGAGCAGGGATCACACCTCATGCTTGTGTCTATCCACCAGCACCTAGCCCAGTGCTCTCTGTTCTTGGAATAGGTGAAAAGATGAAAGAATGTTTCTTGAGAGTAGTGATTTATCTATCTCTGGAATGAGGATATATTTATTTTACTAGAATTAAGCCCCATGGGAGCACTGACATCATATACTGAGTTTATTTCTGTATCTCTCAGTTTAAAATAGAGGTGGACATACAGTGAATGTTCAATAAATACTTGTTGATTGTTTAATGGGTAAGAGAACTGCTTCATTTAAATTAGCAAAAATGGAAAGGTATTTATCAGAAACTTTCACTCTTACTCTAAACAGTAAACAAATTTATCCAAATACAGGAAGAAAAATGCAAAGCTATGTTGGGGAATAAATGTCTATTACTGGGGCTTCCCTGGTGGTGCAGTGGTTAAGAATCCACCTGCCAATACAGGGGACAAGGGTTCTAGCCCTGGTCCAGGAAGATCCCACATGCCGCGGAGCAACTAAACCCATGTGCCACAACTACTGAGCCTGTGCTCTAGAGCCTGCAAGCCACAACTACTGAAGCCCATGCTCCTAGAGCCCATGCTCTGCAACAAGAGAAGCCACCGCAATGAGAAGCCCGCACACCGCAATGAAGAGTAGCCCCTGTGCGCAGCAACGATGACCCGACGCAGCCAAAAATTAAAAAAAAAAAAAAAAGTCTATTACTTGGCATAATGTAAAAACACTCACTTGGCATCCAGGAGACCTGGCTCCTGTCTCTCAGAGTGCTGATATATCTATGCACTTCGGACCAATTCTTTCATTTTCTTTAGGTCTCAGTTTCCTCCTTTGAGAAGTGAAGGTCCTGGATTATTATCTCTAAGGTCTCTTCTATGCTTAAATTCTTTCATTTTTAAATAACCAAGTCTTATCTAGATAATCTATGATTCCATAGCATTTTTCATGAAGGTATAAGTGAGGAGAATTGACCTATATAGTCCTTGTGTTAAAAGTAAATCCCACCCTCACAATTTGCAATATAAATACTCTGTATCCTAATTAGAGAAGAATTTTTCATCTGAAATGATGAAGTTCTGCACATTTCCCTGTTGTCTGTTAAAAAATGTACAGTAGTTTTGCAGTTAAGTATTAAAACCAAATATGCCCATAAAAATAATAAAGATATTATTATTATTATAAAGTATTAATGTTTCAGCACTGGGAAAGATGTGAAGGTAATTAGCTAAATCCTTACCCTTTGCAGACAGAAGGATGGAGACACAGAGGCTGTACATGGCTGTCCCAAGTAACTATGGGATCATTTCAGGGCAGCAAAGTATGAGAATACAGTCCTCCTAATTTTTTAAGGGGTGCTCTTTCTGCTACACTAGGTTTTTCTATCTTCAAAGTGCTAATTGATAATATAATTTCACCAAGAAAATAAAAGCAATCAGAAACAAACATCCACAAGTACCTACCACATCCACCTAGCTACCAGCATCTGTTCCTGGATAATCAGTGCTCTACCTTCACTCCTATCACTGTGGAGGGACTCTCCTTGCTCTACTAAGATTAATTCCTCCACTTGTGTATAAGACCCCTTTCCCTCTAGCTTACTCAAGGATGTCATTCGAAAGCATCAATTTTTCACATTGTAAAGGATGATTCCCCTTAGCATACAAATATGCTCTTATTTTTCTCACGTTAAAACAATTTGTTTTAACCGTGCTTCCTCTGCTCTCTGATACCTCTCTCTCTGATTCCCTTTACAGCAAAACTTCTTAAAGGAGTTGTCTCCACATCTGCTTTATCTTCAATTTCTCTTCTCCCTTGCTCTTTAAAATTTACTCCATCCCAGCTGAAGCTGTTGCTACGGTAAACGCTGTTCTGCACATGGCCAAATCCAATGGTCAGTTCTCAGTTCTCATCATATTTGATCTATTACCAGCATTTGACAGACTATAAAACCTTCTCTTCTTTGAAATGCCTGTTTCACTTGCACCAATGACACCATATTCTCATGGTTTTCTTCCTACCTCTCTGGCCACTACTCAGAATCCTTTGCAGTCTTCTGCTTGTATTCCTAACTCTGATTATTCGTGTCCCAAGGTCTGGAGATGGAGGGGGGAAATGTGACAAGAAATGAGAGCAGTCTTCAGGAGCTGAGAATCACCCTTGACTGATAGCCATCAAGGAAATGGGGACTTCAAACCTACAGCAGCAAGAAACTGAATTCTGCCAATGATCATATTAGACTTGCAAGCAGATTCTTCCTCAGAGCTGCCAGAGGAGAACTCAGCCAAGTTGATAACTTGTGAAGGTTAACGTTGTGCGTCAACTTGCCTGGACTTAGGAATGCCCAGGTAGCTGGTAAAACATTTCTGGGTGTGCCTGTGAGGGTGTTTCTGGAAGAGATCAGCATTTGAACTGATGAACTGAGTAAAGCAGACTGTTCTCCCCTACATGGGTGGGCACCATCCAACCCACTGAGGGCCCCAATAGAACAAAAGGAAGAGGAAGGGCCAATTCCCTTTCTGTTTGAGCTAGACATCCATCTTCTCTTGCCCTCAGACATCAGTGCTCCTTGTTCTTTGGCCTTCCAATTATTATCAGACTTACACCATCAGCTCCCTGGGTTCTCAGGCCTTTGGAGTTGAACTGGGTTATATCATAGACTTTCCTGGTTCTCTGGTTCCAGGGAGCAGATTGTGGGATTTCTTAGCCTCTGTGATCATGTGAGCCAATTCCCGAAATAAATCTTCTCATTTATATGTGTGAGTGTGTGTAATCATACACACCTTATTTTAACCTTTGAAACCCAAAGCAGAACACTCAGGCACACCATACCTGGACTTCTCACCTAGAGAACTGTGAGCTAATAAATGGTTATTTTAAGCCACTATGTTTGTGGTAATTTGTTAAATAGCAATAGTAAACTAATATAGCACTTAATAAACATGTGTTGAATTGATAACATTACATTTTATCACTACAAGCCTTTCAAATAATTGGTATTTTTATTGTGCCATGAATGCTGATTTTATATTATATAAACAATCAATTTTTCTATTCCCTGAAACATCTGTTTTGTTTCTGATCAAATGTATTTTTCCATTTCACAGCATTAAAAAATAGCTATTTGATAATATTAGAGATCCACTCAGTACTAAGTATCTTGGATTTTTTGGATTAAATAATGTTTATATTTTCATTAAAGTTTCTGTTAGTCAGTGATGTGTTTCAATTTTGAAACTTATAAAGATAGGCTTAGATTTTAGCCTTCTTACAGTTCTGAGGTCAAATGTTTTTTTTTTTTCTTGCACACCACTGGATACTAATGACAGCTGTTCCATTTTTACTTTGGTTGATCACAATTTGAAAATGATTGAGCGTGGCAAATTAGAGAACATATGAATAATAGGTTTTCACCTAGCACTTTTCAAATTCCCATCTATTCTGCAAAGTCTCACTAACAGGCAAGTGTTACATTTTAATCACACTTTCTGACACAGCTTTTCCCTTTCCTATTGACAAATAAATTAGGTCTTCTTCCCATCTGCATACCCTATCATAAAAACTAAGTGGTATCTTACTGTTTGATGTTAATTTGATATGAAAACCATCATTCTTTGATAATGTTGTCAATTTTCACAACATCTACAAGAAATGTTTGGCTTATTACAGTTTTAGAACTGTTTCACATTAACAGGTAAATATGAAGATCAATTAGAGAATAGACTTAAATGTTCATATCATATCAAAAAGCCAAGATAAAATGTGATAGTAGGTAGCTGAATTTTTTTCATCATTTTCTAGAGAGTGAAAAATATATTGTCATTTGTTTAATTGTTCTTCTAGTTGTCATCTGTAGACAAAAACATAATGATACTAGTAATTTAAAAATAAAAAGGTTCATGCTGGAAATGCCATGCTGAGGCAGAGGCAGTGTGGATTTTATGTCTTAAATAAATTGATAGTACTCTTTTATTCCATTAACATTTCTGAGAAATTGGTGTTCAGAGTTCTCTTGACTGCCTACGAAAATAATGTAAATGGTTTCCTCTGGATAACTATTAC
The DNA here is from genome assembly GCF_011762595.2 of Tursiops truncatus. Classification (NCBI taxonomy): domain Eukaryota; kingdom Metazoa; phylum Chordata; class Mammalia; order Artiodactyla; family Delphinidae; genus Tursiops; species Tursiops truncatus. Next base: position 67,015,384 of record NC_047036.1, read on the forward strand.
TACTCAGTAGGAAAATTTCTCCTTATTCATATTAAAAATGTAGTAAACCTGCAACTAAAAGGAGTTAGCAATTTTTTCCTGAGCGTTGATTAAAAATGAAAGTAGCAGAAAGCTAATTCAAAGAACATTGTTTGGTCAATTGTACTAAAACCTGATGTGATTTTACCTGTGAGTAAATGTTACAAAAAGTGGAAAAATGGAAGGTCAGAGGTCTTGCTCTCAACTGCAGCAATGAGTCATGTTAAGACATGCATTATGGGGACTTGCTCTATGCTGGACTTCACTGTATTTGTCCCTCCTTCATTTTCCCTAGAAGAGTGCTTTCCTCTCTTCTGACATATTCTTTCTCCATGTCTTTTAGCAAACTAATTCAAATCCTTTGATTAGAATGGGTGAAAGGAAGCACCATCTTTTCTCTTGCTGGGCAAGCAATAAAAACTAATAAGGAGACATCTCAATTATCAGGCTAGACATATTACAAATTTTTAACATTTTGCTTATGTATTTTTTTTTCTCTACGGGTGGCTGCTAAGCTATCCATCTGTAAGATAAGATTTAAAGTACTCAGTAATTTATTATAAAAAGGAGAACTTTCTACTTGTTCTTTAAAATCGGGTGTTTGGGGGTACTTTTATATGTTTTTGCTTTTGTTTTTGGCCAATAACTGAAAAACCTTAAAAAATGTCAGGGGGAAATACTACCAACTATTTTTTTTAATTTGGATTCAAAAAATTAAATGCATTCAGAGAAAGTGTGAAAATCATGCTGTAACCAGTTACCAAGTTTAAAAAGGGAAAGAAGTCAAATTTTGGGGTAGAGAAACTCTGAGTCTCACTTTTTCTTTCCTCAACAGAAAAAGGTTGGAAAAATGTTATTGCGTTTTATGACGTTCTGAAATCCCATGACTCTGCTAATCAGTTTAGTCTTCTGACAATTTAATATGCTGTAAAAGTGAACTTCCTTAAACTCATCTTTTACAGCTTGAAGAAATTCTTCAATGTATCTTTATTATTGTGTCCCTATAACAATAAAAATGGAATAAAAATAAATAAAAAATGAAGCTAAAAGGCATCATTCTACAAAAGAATAAAATTTGAGATGCATTTGTAGCTATGCTAAAGACTGTTTTGAATGTACTTAGAGCCAATAAAGGAGAAGAAAACTCTCAGAAGTTCAAGGCTCCAAAATCACGCCTACAAACTCAGACAGTCTGGCTGAATTTATATAAAGCAGAAACGGCATAGAGTTATGAGAACCATTGTAGGGGAAATTCTATTAGTCTTTTAGCTGAAACAAGCCAAGAGACAAAAATATAATGTGATCCAGGGATGGATCGAGGTTGAGTGAATGAAGGTATGTTCTTAGTGGAGAGTGGTGTAGGGGTATACAAGAAGCTAAGAAAGGCTGAATAGATATGGGACAGGTCATAATGCTTCTTTCTTGGGAAGGTTAAAAACAGCTTATAGGTTCCTTCTAGGCAAATCCTAAGGTCAGAAGTTTCTTGTGTGCTCTCCCGCAGGCTTTTGTGTGCCTCTTATTTCAGAAGTTCAATTTATGGTGGATAAATAATGCCGTATTTTAAGGGTTTTGATTAACAAAAAGAAATTTTCATATTTGAGGAAAACAGTAACTTTTCCTTGGAAAGTAATACAAGCATTATATCATCTCATTAAAAAGTAAAACAAAACAACAACAACAAAAAACAGCTTTCGAAGTGTTTCCCAGAATGCCAAGCTGCGGTGCAGGGAGGGAATAGAAGACAGGACTTTGAAGAGTCACTTTTGAGGATACCACCAAACAATGAAGGATTCTTGGACAAAACATATTTTATCTGGTTAATTTACTCAAACTTTCTGCTAAAACACTCTTTCTTCGCAAGAATATTTCCCAACTAATGCTCTTTCCTCAACCACGACCCCTGGCAGAAACTTTCATCCTCTAAATTTGATCTTACTCACATCCTCTTTTAGCACTTATTTCTCAGAAGTGTAATTATTTTTCACATGGTGGTATCTTTTATAAGATTGTGTACTTAATTGACAGGAAGTGGCTGTGTCTGATTTATATCTGTTTTCATTGCCTGAGCCTTATGCTAGTCACACTATAGCTATTTAGTAGTCAAGGAGTAAGTAATTATCAGTACAGAAAAGCATTTGTCATCCCAACTATGAGTAAGACTTGCACAGTTTATATGTAAAAGCTTAGCCTCATAAGACATTCTAATTTATTTTTTAACTAAAAATGTATGTGGTTTGAGATAAAATTTTAATAACTTACAGAAAACCTGGATGCTTATCAAAACTCCATGAAATCTTTAGAGATTCACTTATCACTTAATTGATAAATCTAAAATCTTCCCCAATCTGTTCTTCATTGTTTAACATGCATAGAGATAGCTGTGTAAATTTTAAAAGCTGAATTTATTATGGACTTCTGAAATGCCTATTTCCAAGTATATGCTTTAATTTTGCCCTGTGGTTTACTTAAAGAATTAACAAGCGTATTTTCTGAATGGCTAGAAAAGGCCCATTGCACTTAAATTGTCTTAATATTAATTATAATGAACTCTAAATTTTAGATAATATAATTTTAGGGTCTATCAGCTGATTAAAATTTAATTCTCTTTCCTAAAATGACTGGCATACATTCAGGTGCGAAAGAATATTAATGTTTATCAAACTAAAAGCCTAAGAATTTAAAACTAGGCTGTTACTCTATGTAAATTTATAGCCAGGGTTACATGAAAAGTCAACCATGCATTCATGTGCCTTGACGCTTACTCCTGGGAGCTGTGTGATTCTTTACCCCTGAAGAAATTGTATTTATCATGAAAGTAAACAAACAAACAAACAAAAGATTCTTCAGAAAATCAGAATAGCCACTGTATTGTAATTGATGATGGCACTCCTGCACATTGGGATCAGGCAGCCATATTTGTAGATCCTGGTTTTGCCACACAGTAAGGTTATTTAACTCTCTGTGACTCAGTATCTTGATCTGCAAAGTTAAAGATGCAGTATGTGCAGACCTGTTGTGAATATTAAAGGATCAGAACATAAATAAAGCTCAACAAATGTTGGATGTTATTATTACTTTACTACCTAGCTTTCTTTTTTTTTTGTCCCCTCTCCTCCCTTCTACTTTGCCAATTCTGCCAATTCTTCTTACTTTTTCATGTTTTCTTCCTACTTCCTTGAGTTTGACAATGATCCTGTTATGTACTGTCACTCCCCTCCAAAAAAGAATTTGGAGTTAAATGTTTACTTCAAATAAGATACAAAATTGAAAGGAAAAAAAAAAAAAAAAAAAGACCGGATTTTCTATTTCTTTGTTCATCTCCCTAATCACAAGATCTGTCTCTTTCTATCCTCCTTCCCCTTTTAAAACCCCCTTTAATTAGGAAACAAGGTGGATATATGAAGTAACAAATTTAAAATTAAGGAAGATACTAAAGAATATAAAACAAATATTGGAAAATGGATAAAGGGTTCAAAGATTTAACAAAATCTCTGAACAAAAAATTTAAGGAAATTGAGAACTATCTTCAAACTTTAACATGTTTATACTGAAGGAAAAATGGCCCAACCAATGCCAAGGAAAGAGGCGGGCTCAATATAAAAAATGGATTAATAGACCGAAGAGTCCAACAATGAAGAAAGCTTTTATTTGGGAAAAGTGGTATCACCAATCAGAATTTTAGCCTTGTCATTTTAGCCCTTGTCATGCTAGTCTTGAAGTACTTCCAGGGTGTTTCATTTCCTCCTTATCCAAATATTGCCATGTCCAGTGCAGAGAGCAATTTATTCTCTGTCATTCCCTATTTGTGCTTCTGGTCCATGGTTAGATCCAGCATTAGAGAGGCCATATCTAACAGTAAGAAACAAACAAATTGTGTATTCAAAATTACATGAAAGAAGAATGCTTAGAAATTGCAGCTTTCTTCTTTCTTCTATATTACAGAAGTTACGTTGGCATATCTTTCCAGCTAGATTAAAGCCACAGGAAGTCAATCAAACTCTACTGGGTGAAGTTATGGAAAAGTTCCAGGACCACTGTGTCAACTGAATTTTACTAGACTTTTGGGAAGGCTATTCTCAGGAAACTCCAGTGAGATTAGAACACTATTACTCATTTTAACTAACCACAATTACATCTTGGAAAAGTGCTTTACTGATATTCATTATCTGAAGCCATACTATAAAACTTTCCACTGACATAGGGCATTAACTTCTCCTATATTTACTATAACTTAGTTGGCTGATGACAGTCTACTTATCTTTATACTTTTTGGAAAAAAAATTTTATTGTCTATCTCATTACCAGCATCATGAGGAAAAGAGTAAAACATACAGTATAATAACTCAAATATTACTAAATGATACACTTGTGTAAATTTCTGTGTAAGAGAATTAAATGTGGTGGGTACGACAATGAGTGCTTTAAAGAGAGGACACAGTTAGCCTTTCAACTAAATATAGTGCTTCATACATTGACTTTGTGAGAGTCAGCACATCAGAGCAGTATCAGACACTTTAACCTGTCCTGTTATTTTTACCACTTTTAGACCTTTACAATTGTTCACCTAGCCAAAAATAAAAAGTGGAAAAATAATGGACCATTGACCTTCCAAATCTTTAACTATAAATTTGAGGTATGAGCAAAGGTCAGTAGCAGTTTCTTTAGGCTTACAGATAATTCTTGAAAAGTTCAAAAGATGTCAGGGTAGAAAATATGTGAGAGTTCCTATTTCATTGATTTACTGTGGTTCAGTAAAACTTATATTTCTGGGGGTTCCTGAAAGAAAGCTGGAGTCTCCCTCATATAAAGTTATAGGGATTAAAATTTGGACCTTTGTGGAGGACTCTGTCATAATGTAAAACTGTATACTTATGGGAGAAAAAAAGATGCAAAAGTTGAGTACTATATATTTCTGTTCCTGTTTTATACTGACATTTCTGTGAGATATTATCCCCACTTTCAGATGAGATACTTGTGAAAAGAGAAATGAGGGAGGTAATTTGTCCAAGATAACAGAGCTAAGAAAACATGGGAAAGAGTCTGAAATCAAGATGGGAAGGAGGATAGGAGGCTGTGAAAAAGAAGCTCATCAAGCTCATTCAAAGCCATGAGTGTTTTCAACAGATAAACACAAAAGTTCCACCAAAGAAATATTTTCATGAAAAAGGCAATGGAAAATTTCAGTTCTTTGAGATAGACCATTTTGTCTAAGTATGTTTTGAAATTTGTCACCAAAACTTTTGAAAGTAAAAATTGGATATTTTTCTTTGGGAGGGACAAAAGCAGTGAGACACCAATGCATGTATTATGTCCTGCAGATGTGAGGCACACGGGAGACCAATGCCCTCCAGGTATTGGCACCATAGCCCCTGCCCTACTGTACCAGGTCATCCAACGTAGGTGTCACCAAGGAGAATCCCCTGCTTCTAGGGTAAGCACCCCACTCCTAACTGCTCTCCCCAAGGCCCATGCGAGGGCTGGTCTCCAGACCTAGGAGAACCTGACTCCAGCCCTTGATAGCTCAGCAGAGGTGGCTATGACATGAGCACTGCTTTGGGGACAGCAACAAGGACCTCCAGACACTGCTAAGACTTGAAGCACCGAAATTACAAGCCTCAGCTGCTGCTTCAGTGTCTGTAGGCAGCACTTCTAGTGAAGCAACAATAGGGCCCCCAGATCCCAGAGCAGTTGAAGTAGATTTAAGTATCATTCTTACATTCAGCAGACAGCAATTCTTCACCCCCTGCAGCTGTTCTACAATTTTTAGCAAATATTGTTGTCAGTAACCTTTCTTCCCCATGTCCAACTAGATTTTATTTTATGAAAATTTAAAACAAAATCCTTCATATCTATCCTTCATAAAAATTGGGAGTATTTGTTCTGAATTTTTCCAATCCTTTCATATATGATGATGCATACTGAAGAAAATTCAGTTTTTTCTTAGTTATTATGCATCTGTATTTAGTCTTAAGATTCTGCAGCTTTTAATTTTAGTCAATGAAGCTTTTCAAACGTCTAGTAGTTCACATTATTTCCCTCTTTCCAATAATATATATTGATTTAGCTTTCAAAATAGTAATATCCTATCATTATCATTTAATATATAATGTGTAACTCCCAATACTTTAGTCTCATTTTGCTAAAAACTTATGAGTAATTCCACTTTTTAGAATTTATCTTCTCTAACCTCAAAATAGTGCTATCATTTATTTTACTTTGCAGAAAACTCAACCTGTTCTGGAAAAAAACATTCACAAAATTCTGCCGTACTGCTGTAGCAAGGCTCCATATACTATACATTTTATAATTCTGTAGAATCACAAAAGACCCCAACTAGTCAGAGTGATCTTGAAAAAAGAAGAACAAAGTGGGAGGAATCACACATCTTGATTTTACACTGTATTACAAAGCTATAGTAATCAGTCAGTATGGTATTGTCATAAAAACAGACACAGAAATCAATAGAACAGAAATACAGAGCCCAGAAATAAGCACATGAGTAATCAATTAAATTATGACAAAGGAGCCATAGATAGATATACAACTGGAAAGGGACAGTCTCTTTAATAAATGATACTGGGAAAAATGGATGCCACATGCAAAAGAATGAAACTGGATCACTATCTTACATCACATACAACAATCAACTCAAAATCCATTTAAGGACTAAAATGTAAGACCTAAAACCATAAAACTCCTGGAAGAAAACATAGGCAGTGAGATCTTTGATGCTGGTCCTGGTGATAATTTTTTACATTTGACACCAAAAGCAAAAGCAAAAAAACAAAAGTATACATGTGGGACTATATCAAACTAAAAAGCTTCTGCATAGCTGAGGAAATAATCAACAAAATGAAAAAGTAACCTACAGAATGGGAGAAAATATTTTCAAATCATATACGTGAAAAGGGTTTAGTTTCTAAAAAGAACTCATACAACTCAATATAAAAAAAATGTGATTAAGAAATGAGTAGAGGAATAGAATAGATATTTTTCCAAAGAAGAAATACAAATGACCAAAGGGTACACAAAAAAGTGCTCAACATCACTATCAGGGAAATGCAAGTCAAAACCACAATGACACATTACCTCCCACCTGTTTAAATAGCTATTATCAAAAAGACAAAAGATAACACATGTTGATGATGATGTGTTGGTAGGAATGTAAATTGGTAGAGCTACTATGGAAAACAGTATGGAGGTTCCTCAAAAAGTTAAAAATAGATATGATCCAGAAATGATCCATATGATCCAGAAATTTTACTTCTGAGTCTATAACCAAAGGAAATGAAAACAGAACATTAAAGAGGTATCTGCACTCCCATGTTCATTGCAGCATTACTTATAATAGCCAAGATATGAAAACTACCTAAGTGACCATCATGGATGGATGAATGGATAATGATGATGTGATACACACACACACACACACACACACACACACACACACACACACACACACACAAAGGAATACTATTCAGCTATGAGAAAGAAGGAAGGAAGTCCTGCCATCTGAGCCAACATAGATGGACTTTGAGGGCATTATGCTAAATGATATAGCCAGACAGAGGAAGACAAATGTTGCTTGGTGTCACTTATATGTGGAATCTAATAAAAAGTCAAACTCATTGAAACAAAGAGTAGAAAGGTGGTTGCAAGAGCTGGGGGCTGGGGGAAGTAGGATGAGGTTAGTAAAAGGGTATAGACTTTCAGCTATAAGATAAATAAAGTCTGAGGATCTAATTTCAAACATAGTGATTATAGTTAATAGCACTGTATTGTCATGATACTGTATTATAAAATAGAAAATTGCTGAGACAGTAGAACTTAAATGTCCTCACCAAAAATGAAAAAGAAAAAAAATTTTTTTTAAATGTTGTAGTTCTGTTCAATTTGGTGACATTGGGTTTATCAATTTTCTATTGCCACTTACCAAACTGCTACACAGTTAGGGGCTTTAAAATGTACACATTTACTATCTCACAGTTTCTGTGGGTTGAGCCAGGCATGGGTTAGCTGAGTCCTCTGCTCTCAGAAGGCTGCAATCAAGATTTTGACCAGATTGTGTTCTCATCTAAAGGCTCAAGTAGGGAAGAATCTGTTTTTTGGCTCATTCAGGTTGTGGGCAGAATTAATTTCCTGGCAGCTATATGACTGAGAGCTCTGGCTTCTTGCTGGCTCTCTCAGGTCCTAGAGGCTGCCCACAGTTCCCTGCCATGGGGTCTTTTTCCTGGGCATTTTCCAGCATGGCCCCTTGCTTCTTCAAGGCCAAGAGGGGAATCTCTGGCTCCAGTCTGCTAAAACAGTATGTTATGTAAAAAGAAATATTTTTGCCATATTCTATAGTCTAGAAGCATGTCACAGGTCCTCCTGCATGCTAGATGAAGGGATCATACAAGGGTATAACTCATTTGGGGGGGTCACCTTGGGAGTGTCTGTCATATCCTTCCAATCTCATGATTAAATGACCTAGTGTGATCTCTTGACAACTGACAACTGAGCATATATTATTTAATGTACCTCGTGAGATTTTTTTTGTATTAATGTATGTATCCCCAAATGGTTCAAGACATACTAAAGGACTTTCGTTCTCAGAAGTATTTTTTAGCCATTTGAATACAAGTCTTACTAACTCATTTACTGCATTTTGTAAGAATAACATTCCAGTTAGCTTACAATTCTACTTTTTCTTTTTTTGTTTTTTTTTTGTTTACTATTATGGGCACAGTAAATTAAGTTATAATGTTCTCCATTTTGCATTTATTCACATTCTGAGGTCTTCTCTTTTTGTAACAAAATGCATTTTTGATCTTCAGTAATGGTTTCATCCACAATCCTTCTATCTGTGTTTCCTTACAAAAAGGGAGAGTGAGAGGGAGTGAGCCTTAGTGCTAGCAAACGTGGCATTCAGAATAGCAAAGATAGGCATTGAAAGGCTGGGCTGGATTGACATCAGTAGCAAAAACAAAGCATTATTTATGAAGCCTGCCTGGCTATAATTTTCCAGTGGTAATTTTTATTCCCTGACTCATTCCTCTTTTAGCATACACATTTAATAAAAACATTATGGAATAAAAACCAAAAGCAATCTAATGTCAAAGCATACTTAAGTATTGCTTAGCATGATGAAAAATGTTGTAAGAACAAATTGTTGGAACTGGGATATTAATGGGGCAAGCCATGACTTCAAAGTGACTGCAGGTGTGTAGAATTTTGTACACCATGTAAACAAAGCAGCAGCTTTTGCCTTTGTATAACACAGAAAGCCACACCTTTATCTAATCGCCAGGCTAAATCTTCCCCCTTTTCAGTAAAACTGTAGTGTTGGTATTTGGAGGCAGTTTTCCTGTGGAAATTACCACAATGGACCAGCTGAGGTAATGACGTAACCAGGGTTACTGAATATTTTACTGCTTGCATTAGCAAGAAGATTATATAGTTAATCAATCCACATATACTTCCTGAGTTCTTATTAAATGCAAGACACACAGGGGCAAACCTGCCTATAATCAAATGAAATAATGCAAATGATAGCACGCTGTAAACTACATCTCCATTAAAATGTGTCATGATTAATTAAAATAATATAAATTATTATTATATTATTTTGCAACCTGGCCCCCAAGTGGCAAGATAGTGCTTTTAATCTGTTCTGTTGGGAGTGACCCAGAATTATCTGGACTGAAGCATACTGGGCTTCCCTGGTGGCACAGTGGTTAAGAATCCGCCTGCCAATGCAGAGGACACGGGTTCGAGCCCTGGTCCGGGAAGATCCCCCATGCCTGAGAGTAACTAAGCCCGTGCCCACAACTACTGAGCCTGCACTCTAGAGCCTGTGTGCCACGACTACTGAAGCCCACGCACCTAGAGCCTGTGCTCTGCAGCAAGAGAAGCCACGACAATGAGAAGCCCAAGCACCGCAACGAAGAGTAGCCCCCGCTCACCGCAACTAGAGAAAGCCCGCGCACAGGAATGAAGACCCAACACAGCCAAAAATAAAAATAAATTAAAAAAAATAAGCATACTGGGAACGGGGCTCAAAGATTAATGGTGATGGATGCTCACTAAATGTATTGCAATAATAATTTCACAATATATGTAAGTCAAACCATTATGTTGTACATCTTGCACTTGTACACTGATGTATGTGAATTATATCTCAATAAAACTAGAAAAAAATGGTTAACAGAAAGCAAGTCAGATTCTTAGGAAATTGGCCCCAATATTCCATTATTTTCACTATATATAATAGCAAGATAAAGAGTCTTTGCTCCCCACTGAATAAATGGACCGACTTGGATAGAGAACAGTGCATTTGTGAATACTCAAGATTCCAGACAAATCTAGTTTATTAATCAGTGCTCTAAATTAGAGATGTTTTTCTGCTATGCAAAGTGCAGTAAGCCTCAAAACCATCATGATATCATCACACTTACCTTTGATTATAAATTCATAGCTTGGCATAACATTGGTACATTTTATAGAGAGAGACATTGAAAAATAGCTTTTATACATTTCATTGGTTATGAAAGGAAAGTTTGATTTAGCCTTAAGCCAACTTCCCTGCCTTGGGCTCTAGGCGTTTTTGTTTTTGTTTTTTGTTTTTCTTATTTTCTATTTCATTATCATTTACGGAGAAGCTTCTTTTATTCTTCATTTCTCTTCCACAAATAGAGCCCTGAATTCAAGCCAGCATTTTTAAGAGACAGCACTAATCCCAGTTACTTATTAAGTGGGTTTTGAATACCTATAATTCAATGGTATCTTTTGACTTGTCAAGTTTGATGTTGCCTTCAGCTGGAGGGCATACACAAGGTTGTTTTTGTTTGTTTGTTTTGCCTTTCTGCTTTGCAATCAGCAGCAGTAATATCAGAACTTAGACAACCAATAGCTCTCAACACAGGGGGCTTCTAGTGCTGCCTCCATGTTCTTAAGTGAAGGAGAGTAAGACTTGCAAACCATTATAATAACCTTTCAATCTGCATGTTGCCATTTTGATGCTAATGCAGTTTTCCTAGAGAATATTCCCCAGACTACAAGTTGCACAACAAATGCATTCTCCTGACATTCCTCTTCAATTCATAGGGCATCTCAAATATAAAGGCACATAAAATAGTCTTCTTACAGTGAAGTCACTTGCTTCTATACTTGCCAGTTAGAATCTCATGTATATAAGGAAAATTTAATGTGTCTTTAAATTTAATTTTCACCTTCTTTATAATGCCTCCAAGCTAAAACTCAAGATATCATTTTTTAGCATTTTTATTATTATTTTTTAATGTAGAAAAGCCTGGAGCCTAATTAATACCCCATAAATTCTAAATGAACCTACCAAACACTAGCCAAAAGCAGATGGGGACTGAGATTCAACCCTTCAAAACAGTTTCATAGGACCCAACAATCCTCCTGTCCAGAGATTACTTGGCCAACTTTTTTACAACAAATGTTTAAAACCCAAAGCAGTTTTGGCTTCAGGGAGAGCATCCTACAACAGAGCGATTCTATGGTTATCTGGTACTTTTCTCAGAGTACCCTACTTTTTGGAAAGTTATTGACCAAAAACTGTTGTAGATGTTAGACACCACAGGAAGAGAGCCACCAAGGCCAGACAAGAGCAGGTATCACCAACCTCAATAAGTAGACAAAAGAATTAAAACTTAGAAATGAACTTGCCCAGAGGCATTCTATTTAAAAATAAAAATGTAGTTTGGTGAAACATTTTGTAGACTTCTTCCACAGTATAGTGAAGGAATATATAGGGTCGTTGGGCTGTACCTCGCAGGGCTACAAGCCCTAAACTTGCCCAGCTTCAAGACTGAAGAAAGAGCCTGGAGTCAGCCACAGAGACATCAGTGGTTGAATGGAGAGGGGCAACTTTTATTCCCTGACTCTTTCCTCTTTTAGCATACACATTTAATAAAAATGTTATGGAACAAAACCCAAAATGAAAGTTAATCATTTTCATTTTCCTATGTACCAGCAATAAACAAGTGGAATCTGAAATTAAAAACACAATGCCATTTACATTAGCAGCCCTGAAAATGAAATACTTAGGTTTAAAATTAACAAAATATGTGCAAAATCTATATGAGGAAAACTATAAAACCCTGAAGAAGAAATTTTTTTTAAAATCTAAATAAATGGCGAAATATTCTATGTTCATGGATAGGAAGGCTCAACATTGTCAAGATGTCAGTTATTCCCAAATGGATCTATACATTCAACGCAATCCCAATAAAAACTCCAGCAAGTTATTTTACGATATTGACAAACTAATTCTAAAGTTTATACAAAGAGGCAAAAGACCCTGAATAGCCAATACAATTAAAAGAGAACAAAGTTAGAAGACTGACACCACTTGGCTTCAAGACTCACTCTTAAGCTACAATAATTAGGACAGTGTGGTACCAGTGAGACAACAGACAAAGGGATCAATGGAACAGAATACAGAGCTCAGCAACAGACTCCCAAAAATATAGTCAACTGATCTTTGACAAAGAGGCAAATACAATATAATGGAGCAAAGATTGTGTTTTCCACAAGTGGAAAGCTAAAACAGCTAGACATTCCAATGCAAAGAAAATGAATCTAGACACAGAGCTTACACCTTTCACAAAAGGTGGATTGCAGACCTAAATGTAAAATGCAGAACTATAAAACCCCTAGAAAATAATATAGGAGAAATCCTAGATGACCTTGGGTATGGGCATGACTTTTAGAATACAACATCAAAGGCACAACCTGTGAAATAAATAATTCATAATCTGGACTTCATTAAAATTAACAGTTCCGGTTTGCAAAAAAACAATTTCAAGAGAATGAGAAGACAAGCCATGAAAAAATATTGGCAAAAGACACATCTGATAAAGAATATTATGCAAAATACACAAGTAACTTATAAAACTCAATAATAAAAACATAAACAACTTGGCTTAAAATGGGCAAAAGACCTGAACAGACACCTCACCAAAAACGATGTATGAATGGCAAATAAGCATTATGAAAAGGCACTGCACATCATATGTCATTAAGGAATTGCTAATTTTTAAAAAAAAGATACCACTACATACCTATTAGAATAGCCAAATTCTGGAACACTGATGTCACTAAATGCTGGTGAGGATATGGAGCAACAGGAACTTTCATTCATCGCTGGTGGGAATGCAAAATGGTACAGCCACTTGGAGGACAGTTTTGTGGTTTCCTACAAAAGTAAATATACCCTTTACCATACAATCCATTAATTTCACTCCTTGGTATTTACCTAAAAAAGTTGAAACATTTATCTTCTCAAAAACCTGCACATGGATGTTTATAGAAGCGCTGTTCATAACTGCCAAAACTTGGAAGCAACCAAGATGTCCTTCAGTAGGTGAGTAGATAAATAAAGTCTGGTATATCCAGACAATTGAATATTTGTTAGCACTGAAAAGATGAGCTATTGGGCTTCCCTGGTGGCGCAGTGGTTGAGAGTCCACCTGCCGATGCAGGTGACATGGGTTCGTGCCCCGGTCTGGGAAGTTCCCACATGCCGCAGAGCGGCTGGGCCCATGAGCCATGGCCACTGAGCCTGCGCGTCCGGAGCCTGTGCTCCAGAACGGGAGAGGCCACAACAGTGAGAGGTCCGCGTACCGCAAAAAAAAGAGAAAAAAAAAAGATGAGCTATTAAGCCATGAAAAGACATAGAGGAAACTTAAATGCATATTAGTAATTGAAAGAAGCTAACCTGAAAGGCTACATACTGTATGATTACAGCTATATGACATTCTGGAAAAGGCAAAACTCTAGAGGCAGTAAAAAGGTCAGTGGCCGCGACTAGTTGTGGGTCAGGGGAGGAAATGAATACAGCACATAGGATTTTAAGGCTGTGATAATACTCTGTATGATATTATAATGATGGATACATATCATTATCATCTTCCTAAACTGATAGAATGCACAATACCATGAGTTAATGCTGATATAAACTATGAACTTTGGGTGATTATGATATGTCAATGTAGGTACTTTAATTGGAATTAATGTACCACTCTGGGGGATATTGATAATTGGGGAGGCTATGCATGTGTACACAGCACACAATACAGGGAGTATATAGGAAATCTCAGTACCTTTCTTTCAATTTTGTTGTAAACATTAAACTACTCAAAAAAAAGTCTTAATAAAGAAAAATTACTTTCAAGGCAAATATAATACATGGTATGCATCCTTACAAAATTTGTGATCTAATTATAGAAATACATTGTGAGCCATGAGAAGTTAAATAACAAATGTAAGATATGATATAGAATATTTCATGGTTAATGAGTCCAGAAAGAGCTGTGAGTTCAGAACAAGGAAATCTCTTTGCCCAGGAAGATTCAATGGAGAAGATGAGACTGAAGTTGATTCTTAAAGGATAGTTTGGTTAAAGGGAAGGGAGAATGACGAGCCTGGGTTAGAGATTAGCTTATAAAAAAAAATTCATACCAATATTTAAAAGTAGTGCCCCTTCCCTTCATGTTCTGAGATTAGTGTGTGAGTTTGCTCTCTTGTAATGATGTTAATGCTGCTTTCTCAAAGGATTGGTGCAAAATTTTTCACTTAGTGTGGACAATCTTTATAATATTATAGTATTGTGTTTAAAAATAAATTTGATGAACAATTTATTGATTTCATGAGAAAATACCACTGTAAAGGAAGTTCTATATTAAAGCTTGCCTACTCCATTTTAGTTCAACATGAAAAGGCAGGTCATTGATTCAATGTAAATATCACAATATTATATTATTGAAATTTAAAAACATCATATGAATAAAGGAAACAAAAAAATTTAAGCAAAAAATCTGTAATACATTGTGAATTTCTTGAAAGTAACTGGTTTTATTTATTAATGCTTACAGGAAACCTAGCACATAGAAAACACTCAAAAATGTTTTTCTATTTTGAATTCAAAATAATTCTAAGTTAAGTCTAATCTCACATTAAAGTCTTTTTTTTTTTTTTTACATTTCTGACGATGATCCTTAAGTAACCAAATCACAACTATTATACTATTTAAATTTCATTTACAGCACAGTACATAAATGCATGTTCATGCATATTTAAATCTTAAAGGTTTGCATGTATGCAGATTCTAAAATGTGGTCAAAGATAATTGTTACATAACGTTTATATTTAAGAGGTGGCGGCTTGTGGGCAGAACTAGCTTTGAATGCACTAACATTTGTGCATATAAATTTATAGACTCCAGCATATTTTGATTATGGAATGGGGCTTCAGATTCTTTTAAACTTAATTATCTGTATGACAGATAATTTTCTCACATACATTATGTCATCCCACCATATTTTCAAACTTCCTAAGTTATTTCTTTTAAATAATGAGCCAAATGATTTTTTTAAAATGACAGGCCAGTACATTGCTAACAACTTGTTCAATTTAAAAGGTTGTTGGAAAGATGTTATTAAAATTCTGCATTAATACTAATTTATACTAATTTTGACAGCTTTTCAGTAACATGATATGGCAGTAAAATTAATATGAATCACACCTCAATGTTAATTTTTAAAAGTCCTGAGCCTATCTTTTGAGTAACAGACATTTCTATAAACTGCTCAGGTATCATTAAAGCACAGAGCTGAGCTACAAAGACCATGATAAAAGTGTGATATAAGTCCCATGTTACATTCACTCATCCACTGATGCAGTCATGCCTCGGTCTTATACTTTCTTTTAATGTCTTTCACCATTTGAAAGGGACAAATGTTCTTGTCCCATGTTATAATTCTATAGCATCAAGACTGTGAGTCCATGAATCCCACCACTCACTGTCCATCAATTTCCTCCTTCCTCTATTGCCTCCCTACCTATCTCATGATCCATACAATCATACTCTTGCAAATGCCTTCTGCCCTTTGCTTTCTTCTTGCCTAGACCCATGAACTGAATTCTGGTGAAAACTAATCAGTCCTAAACAAAATCCCACAACTGGGGAAGTTGGTTTTAGTATAAGTGCACCATCATTTCCTTAATACTAGTGAAGATTTCTTCCATCTTCTCTACCATTGCCATCAACTAACTTCTCTTTCCTGATGTCTAGCTCCCTCCTGACTATCTAATGTTTGACCAACTTTCATGATGAGCTTTGTAAAATGTAAATCACTTTCCACCACTCCCAAGGTTAAAAGGCTGTAATGGTTTTCAGTTGCCCTTAAGTAGGGCCCTAAACCCCGTAAGGAAATTTAAATACTCTACATTACACAGCTCTTTTATCTGCCTCTCTTTCTCCTCTTAAGCTGTCTTTCTCTTCAGCACACTTAGTCCACCTTGTCCTTTCACTTCCTCAAACTTTCTCACCTGGGGCTTCATTCATTTCTGAAGGTAGGCTGCTGGACAGCCTCTTCTCATTTTCAGGTAGGCCTTCCCCTGTCTCCAAATCTAAAATAGATTCTCCATTATTATGTCTCAAAGCATCTTTTCTTCTAATCAGTTTTCATCATGTGTAACTACAGTGTTGATTTTTCTTTGCTTACTCTCTGCTTCTCCCAGGAAAATCTATGATCCAGGCAGCAGGGCACCTTACCATATGCCCATTACATAGTAGAGTATCTGGAACACAGACACTGCTTCATAAATATCGGTTAAATGAATGAAAAAATGAACATGTGAATGAAGCATGCTGTTAGTTGACAAATACAGTAATTTGGGAGCACTATATTTTAAATACTAGTACATAAGCTGAGAAAAACTCCCTTAGGATTTCTTAAATCACCAACGGATTAACATGTTTTTCAGAAGAAGTTCTATCAATATGTGATTTAAGTCTAACAAAATTAAGTGTTCTTTACTTCTTCAACACAGATCTCATTGTGCAATCACCAATTTTTCTTTGATTTGAATTTTATTTATTTTAACCAATTTTTATATTCTTAATATGGTTCTAAACCAACCTTATTATACAGAGGCAGAAACCAAGAGCCACAGAATTTAAATGAATCTCTAAACGCCACACAACTAGTAAGTGGCAGAACTGCTACTAGGATCTGAGTGTAAACTTTAAATCTTCCTTTTTATAAACTGTAATGTAAAAATCTTCCAAATGTTTAGGTGTTACCTAGCCACTTATTTAAAATATGATGACAGAAGATTTTAATAAGGTCCTAAGGTACTGACTTCTCATAGTTCATATGTTCTAATGGCAGCTAAATATTACTTTCCAGCTCAAGAGAACCCAGTGTTGCTTTTCTGTAACTGGTTTTCAATGAGCCTGGGACACCTGTATTATTCAGTTCTCTTTGTCAGTGATCCACATAGAGTTCTTCCTACACAGCTGATGCCTGTTTACTCACATGCACACATATTTAAGCCCTGTTTAGCTTTCTTTAGCTATCACTTTAGACTTAAATTGCATTTAGTTCTTTATTGAAAGGTGGAGATAAGATCAGATCTGTCAACTTAACTGAATCCCCAAGACCTGCAGAAAGGGATTTATGAGGGAAATATAAGGAGACAAGAAATGTAAGTTGAACCTCTGTTCACCCAGTGTAATAAAATAAGCAGAATTTGTTATAATTACATTCCTTCTAGATTGCATTTAAATATACATATTTTCTCCAGTCCAATAGTGGTTAATATATCTGGACAGTAAGTTTGATTTGGCCTGTTTCCTTATCACTACACTTTTCCAAAATCTCTCCTGTCCTTGTCTCATAGTTTCTTCTTTCCAAGACACATCTTTCAGTTAATTCACAAAGATACTGAGACGTCAACAGAACAACTGTCAGAGGAGTGTTTCCAACTAGGCAGATTCGTTCAATTAAAATAAAGTGAGCTGTATTTCATCAGAAGGGGTAATGCTGTAGAGTTCCAAGGTAGAGATAATTGCATCCACAGGTCATGCTGCTTTTATTTATGGTTTTATTAAATTGTATTGCTTATTACCATGTGCAAATCTATAACCCACACTTACTGTTTTCTTTTTTTCTTTGTTCCTGAAGAATAATATGCCTCTACATCCATTTCTAACTTCCCACTCATAGGTTGTTTTATATGTCTTTTCCGTTTAGTTTATATTGTGATTCTTTCTACTGTGCGGAATCGCTATACACCCTGAGAACACTGGCCAGAGCTATTTATAGCTCGTCTCTGAATGTAAAAAAGGTGCAAATACAGTTCTCACTACAATAAGCCTGGCTTCTTTCCTCTACATGCCTATCACACTGTAAATCTCTGGATCTACGAGTGATATGAATTTCAAAATGTACAAGCTTTGTTACCTTGGGCAAGTCAAACATTTAAACATCAATTTCTTTAGGGATAACAATACTGGCCCCATCTAATCCATAAGTTATCGTTAAGCTCAAATATATTCTTATTAGAAAACAACTGTGATACAAATATGTAATAAAATTTGCTATCATTATATTATTATTTACTAAGACACAGACAGAAATACAGATATGCAGCTGTTCTGTAATGATAAATCTCCAAAGGGTTTTGAGTGGTTTTGCAGTCTTCTCAGCTTCTCTACTACTCAAGTAAATGACAGAACAGAGCTCACAGTTGAAGGTGAACATTTTTAATTTCTAACTTAAGTAAAATATAATTCTTAAAAGTCACATTGTTGCAAACAATGCAAAACTTTAGCATGTAACTCAAAAAAGATGCTGCATTTTAATTTTTTCAGGTCAATTTTCATCTGTGTTATTTTAAAACTTTGCACTCTTCTCTAAGCTGGTTTTCATCCATTTAGCATTGCTATTTGTCTGACGGCTTTAATATTGTTAGGGCCACAATAATCTCATCTATTTGGAGCCCATTTGTTCAATCGCTGGAATATATATGTTATCTTAAAATCATTCTGCTAAGTTGCTTAAACATTTTGTATGTTAATTTGTGGGTATTTTGATTCTTATAACATTTAATTGGAATTAACAATATTTTTAAACAACTTTTTTTTCAAAATGTGAATTATGCATGTGTTTGAAGCTTTTCTCTAAATGTTCAATTTTATTTTGCAAATACAATGGCGATTAATGTAAGCATTTCTGAGAAAAAAAAATAAGCCCTTTCAGGCATTAACAGAGCAGGTGATAAATTAGTTTGGTTAGTGGCTTCATAGATTTCTAACCTAACATCCTAAAGTCAATTAAATTCAAAAGAGACTTAGTGTATCAAAGATGGTTGGTGAACTTTTTTTTTTTTTAACATCTTTATTGGAGTATAATTGCTTTACAATGGTGTGTTAGTTTCTGCCATATAACAAACTGAATCAACTATACATATACATACATCCCCATATCTCCTCCCTCTTGCTTCTACCTCCCACCCTCCCTATCCCACCCCTCTAGGTGGTCACAAAGCACCGAGCTGATCTCCCTGTGCTATGCGGCTGCTTCCCACTAGCTATCTATTTTACATTTGGTAGTGTATACATGTCCATGCCACTCTCTCACTTCGTCCCAGCTTACCCTTCCCCATCCCTGTGTCCTCAAGTCCATTCTGTACATCTGCATCTTTATTCCTGTCCTGCCCCTATGTTCTTCAGAACCATTTTTTTTTAAGATTCCATATATATGTGTCAGCATACAGTATTTGTTTTTCTCTTTCTGACTTACTTCATTCTGTATGACGGTCTCTAGGTCCAACCACCTCACTACAAATAACTCAATTTCGTTTCTTTTTATGGCTGAGTAATATTCCATTGTATATATGTTCCACATCTTCTTCATCAGTTCATCTATCGATGGACACTTAGGCTGCTTCCATATCCTGGCTATTGTAAATAGAGCTGCAATGAACACTGGGGTACATGCCTCTTTTTGAATTATGGTTTTCTCAGGGTATATGCCCAGTAGTGGGATTGCTGGGTCGTATAATACTTCTATTTTTAGTTTTTTGAGGAACCTCCATATTGTTCTCCATAGTGGCTGCATCAATTTACCCACCAGCAGTGCAAGAGTGTTCCCTTTTCTCCACACCCTCTCCAGCATTTATTGTTGGTAGATTTTTTGATGATGGCTATTCTGACCAGTGTGAGGTGATACCTCATTGTAGTTTTTTTGTTTTTTTTTTTTTTGCAGTATGCGGGCCTATCACTGCTGTGGCCTTTCCCATCGCGGAGCACAGGCTCCAGACACGCAGGCCCAGTGGCCATGGCCCACGGGCCCAGCCACTCCGCGGCATGCCGGACCCTCCTGGACCGGGGCTCGAAACCGTGTCCCCTGCATTGGCAGGCGGACTCTCAACCACTGCACCGCCAGGGAAGCCCCTCACTGTAGTTTTGATTTGCATTTCTCTAATTAGTGATGTTGAGCATTCTTTCATGTGTTTGTTGGCAATCTGTATATCTTCTTTGGAGAAACGTCAATTTAGGTCTTCTGCCCATGTTTGGATTGCGTTGTTTGTTTTTTTGATATTGAGCTGCATGGACTGCTTGTATATTTTGGAGATTAATACATCAGTTGCTTCATTTGCAAATATTTTCTCCCATTCTGAGGGTTGTCTTTTCATCTTGTTTATGGATTCCTTTTCAGTGCAAATGGTTTTAATTTCATTAGGTCCCATTTGTTTGTTTTTGTTTTTATTTCCATTTCTCTAGGAGATGGGTCAAAAAGGATTGTGCTGTGATTTCTGTCATGGAGTGTTCTGCCTATGTTTTCCTCTAAGAGTTTATAGTGTCTGGCCTTACATTTAGGTCTTTAATCCATATTATTTTTGTGTATGGTGTTAGGGAGTGTTCTAATTTTGTTCTTCTACATGTAGCTGTCCAGTTTTCCCAGCACCACTTACTGAAGAGGCTGTCTTTTCTCCATTGTATATTCTTGCCTCCTTTATCAAAGATAAGGTGACCATATGTGTGTGGGTTTATCTCTGGGCTTTCTATCTTGTTCCATTGATCTATATTTCTCTTTTTGTGCCAGTACCATATAGTCTTGATTACGGTAGCTTTGTAGTATACTCTGAAGTCAGAGAGTCTGAGTACTCCAGCTCTGTTTTTTTCCCTCAAGACTGCTTTGGCTATTCAAGGTCTTTTGTGTTTCCATACAAATTGTGCAATTTTTTGTACCAGTTCTGTGAAAAATGCCATTGATAGAGATTGCACTGAATCTGTAGATTGCTTTGGGTAGTATAGTCATTTTCACAATATTGATTCTTCCAATCCAAGAACATGGTATATCTCTCCATCTGTTGGTATCATCTTTAATTTCTTTTATCAGTGTGTTATAGTTTTCTGCATACAGGTCTTTTGTTTCCCTAGGAAGGTTTATTCCTAGGTATTTTATTCTTTTCATTGCAATGGTAAATGGGAGTGTTTCCTTAATTTCTCCTTCAGCTTTTTCATCATTAGTGTATAGGAATGCAAGATATTTCTGTGCATTAATTTTGTATCCTGCACCTTTACCAAATTCACAGATGAGCTCTAGTAGTTTTCTGGTGGCATCTTTAGGATTCTCTATGTATAGTATCATGTCAGCTGCAAACAGTGACAGATTTTACTTCTTCTTTTCCAATTTGGATTCCTTTTATTTCTTTTTCTTCTCTGACTGCTGTGGCTAAAACTTCCAAAAACTATGTTGAATAATAGTGGTGATAGTGGACATCCTTGTCTTGTTCCTGATCTTAGTGGAAATGGTTTCAGTTTTTCACCATTGAGAACGATGTTGGCTGTGGGTTTGTCATATATGGCCTTTATTATGTTGAGGTAAGTTTCCTCTATGCCTACTTTCTGGAGGGTTTTTATCATAAATAGGTGTTGAATTTTGTCGAAAGCTTTTTCTGCATCTATTGAGATGATTGTATGTTTTTCTCCTTCAATTTGTTTTATGGTGTATCACATTGATTGATTTGCATATACTGAAGAATCCTTGCATTCCTGGGATAAACCCCACTTGATCATGGTGTATGATCCTTTTAATGTGTTGTTGGATTCTGTTTGCTAGTATTTTGTTGAGTATTTTTGTACCTATGTTCATCAGTGATATTGGCCTGTAGTGTTCTGTTTTTGTAGTATCTTTACCTGGTTTTGGTATCAGGGTGATGTTGGCCTCGTAGAATGAATATGGGAGTGTTCCTCCCTCTGCTGTATTTTGGAAGAGTTTGAGAAAGATAGGTGTTAGCTCTTCTCTAAATGTTTGATAGAATTCGCCTGTGAAGCCATCTTGTCCTGGACTTTTGTTTGTGGGAAGATTCTTAATCACAGTTTCAATTTCATTACTAGTAATTGGTCTGTTCATAGTTTATATTTCTTCCTGGCTCAGTCTTGGAAGGTTATACCTTTCTAAGAATTTGTCCATTTCTTCCAGGTTGTCCATTTTATTGGCATAGAGTTGCTTGTAGTAGTGTCTTAGGATGCTTTGTATTTCTGTGGTGTCTGTTGTAACTTCTCCTTTTGCATTTCTAATTTGATTGATTTGAGTCTTCTCCCTTTTTTTCCTGATGAGTCTGGTTAATGGTTTATCAGTTTTGTTTATCTTTTCATTTTATTCATCTTTACTATTGTTTTCTTTGTTTCTATTTCATTTATATCTGCTCTGATCTTTATGATTTCTTTCCTTCTGCTAACTTTGGGTGTTGTTTGTTCTTCTTTCTCTATTTCCTTTAGGTATAAGGTTAGATGGTTTATTTGAGATTTTTCTTGTTTCTTGAGGTAGGCTTGTATAGCTATAAACTTCCCTCTTAGAACTGCCTTTGCTGCATCCCATAGGTTTTGGACCGTCATGTTTTCATTGTCATTTGTCTCTAGGTACTTTTTGATTTCCTCTTTGATTTCTTCAGTGATCTCTTGGTTATTAAGTAACGTATTGTTTAGCCTCCATGTGTTTGTGTTTTTACGTTTTTTTCCCTGTAATTCATTTCTAACCTCATAGCATTGTGGTCAGAAAGGATGCTTGATATGATTTCAATTTTCTTAAATTTACAGAGGCTTGATTTGTGACCCAAGATATGATCCTGGAGAATGTTCCATGCACACTTTGAGAAGAAAGTGTAATCTGCTGTTTTTGGATGGAATGTCCTATAAATATCAACTAAATCTATCTGGTCTATTGTGTCATTTAAAGCTTCTGTTTCCTCATTTATTTTTATTTTGGATGATCTGTCCATTGGTGTAAGTGAGGTGTTAAAGTCCCCACTATTATTGTGTTACTGTCGATTTTCTCTTTTATAGCTGTCAGCAGTTGCCTTACGTATTGAGGTGCTCCCATGTTGGGTACATATATATTTATAATTGTTATATCTTCTCCTTGGATTGATCCCTTGATCATTATGTAGTGTCCTTCCTTGTATCTTGTAACATTCTTTATTTTAAAGTCTATTTTATCAGATATGAGTATTGCTACTCCAGCTTTCTTTTGATTTCCATTTGCATGGAATATCTTTTTCCACCCCTTCACTTTCAGTCTGTATGTGTCCCTAGGTCTGAAGTGAGTCTCTTGTAGACAGCATATATATGGGTCATGTTTTTGTGTCCATTCAGCAAGGCTGTATCTTTTGTTTGGAGCATTTAATCCATTCACGTTTGAGATAATTATTGATATGTATGTTCCTATGACCATTTTCTTAATTGTTTTGGGTCTGTTTTTGTAGGTCCTTGTCTTCTCTTGTGTTTCCCACTTAGGGAAGTTCCTTTAGCATTTGTTGTAGAGCTGGTTTGGTGGTGCTGAATTCTCTTAGCTTTTGCTGGTCTGTAAAGCTTTTAATTTCTCCATCGAATCTGAATGAGATCCTTGCTGGGTAGAGTAATCTTGGTTGTAGGTTCTTCGCTTTCATCACTTTAAGTATATCATGCCACTCCCTTCTGGCTTGTACAGTTTCTGCTGAGAAATCAGCTGTTATCCTTACAGGAGTTCCCTTGTATGTTATTTGTCATTTTTCCCTTGCTGCTTTCAATAATTTTTCTTTGTCTTTAATTTTTGCCAATTTGATTACTATGTGTCTTGGAGTGTTTCTCTTTGGGTTTATCCTGTATGGGACTGTCTGCACTTCCTGGACTTGGATGGCTATTTCCTTTTCCATGTTAGGGAAGTTTTCAACTATAATCTCTTCAAATATTTTCTTGGGCCCTTTCTCTCTCTCTTCTCCTTCTGGGACCCCTATAATGCGAATGTTGTTGTGTTTAATGTTGTCTCAGAGGTCTCTCAGGCTGTCTTCATTTCTTTTCATTCTTTTTTCTTTATTCTGTTCTGCAGCAGTGAATTCCAACATTCTGTGTTACAGGTCACTTATCCGTTCTTCTGCCTCAGTTATTCTGCTATTGATTCCTTCTGGTGTAGTTTTCATTTCAGTTATTGTATTTTTCATCTGTTTGTTTTTTAATTCTTCTAGGTCTTTGTTAAACATTTCTTGCATCTTCTTGATCTTTGCCTCCATTCTTTTTCCGAGGTCCTGGATCATCTTCACTATCATTATTCTGAATTCTTTTTCTGGAAGGTTGCCTATCTCCACTTCATTCGGTTGTTTTTCTGGGGTTTTATCTTGTTCCTTCATCTGGTACATAGCCCTCTGCCTTTTCATCTTGTTTATCTTTCTGTGAATGTCATTTTTGTTCCACAGGCTGCAGGAATGTAGTTCTTCTTGCTTCTGTTGTCTTCCCTCTGGTGGATGAGTCTATCTAAGAGGGTTGTGCAAGTTTCCTGATGGGAGGGACTCTGGAATTCTTTTTTTTTTCTCACTGTTGTGGCCTCTCCCATTCCAGAGCACAGGCTTCGGATGCACAGGATCAGTGGCCATGGCTCATGGGCCTAGCCACTCCGTGGCACATGGGATCTTCCCAGATGGGGCACGAACCCATGTCCCCTGCATCGGCAGGCGGACTCTCAATCACTGCACCGCTAGGGAAGCCCCTGGAATTCTTTTTTGATTGAATATTTCTACACTTGGTTGTGTCTTCCTCATTCTTGAGGACACCCTTATCCAAATTTGAAAGTGGGTTACATGAGCTAAAATAAATAATAAAAAGATCAGTGTATCTGAGCAGAGTGGGAGAGGATACAGTGGTGTGAAATGACGTCAGAATGTCAGAGAGATACTGAGGAGCCAGTATGTGCAGTTTTGTAAAGGTCTAGAAAGTTTGGATTTTCTTCCTGTGTGATGAATAGCCATTAGAGAGTTGCAGTAAGGGAGTCCAATGTGAACTGATTCCCAAGTTTAAAAACATCATTCTGATGTATAGAGAATAGACTGTAATTGAAGTGATGAGCTGAAGTAAGGAGATAGACTAGGAGGATATTGCAATAATCCATGCAAAATGATGGTAATTTACCAAGGATGGTAGCAGTAAAGATGGAAAGAAGTAGCTTTCTGGATTTAGACTGGATATATTTTGGAGGTCAAGTTGACAGGGCATACTGATGCCCTGTATGTGGGAAAAATGGAAAGACTCCTAGATTTTTGACTCTTGTAATTGGATGGAGGATTGTCCTATTTACTGAGGTGGCAAAAGAAGAAAGGAAGCATGACTCCCAATATTCTTGCCTGGAATATTGAGTGGACGGTAATAGCATGATATAGATAAGTAACCCATAAGGAAGAACAGGTTTTCTATGGGACAGATTGGGTTTATATTTAAACATGTTATGTTTTAGGTACTTGTGAATATCTAGTTCCAGAAGTCTATCTCTAATTTTAGGAAAGTTTTGTTTTCAATGAAAAATTAGGAAAACTAGCTTTAAAAGCAATATTCTTACCCTGATGTTTATGAAATAACTTTGTGGACATAATAAACTATTATGGAATCTTTTGAACTCATATCAAGAATGATTCATGTTTAATTAGAAGTATCCATACAATGCTTCTTATCGAGCTTTTATGAGTATTGACGGTAGGGATTTACGTACACCTTAACTTGAGTCATTACAATTAATCCATTTTAAGCAATTGACCTTCTAATAAATAATAAACAAATCCTCAACAAAATCCTTTAGAGATTATAGGCTGTAGTTTTAAAATCTTGACAATGAAAGAGGACAAATAGCTGTAATTTGGAATCTTGAATAAAGATGACAGAATTTGGCCTTTCAATTTTTTTATAAATGTGGAATAAATACTTTGATTTACCTTCAGTTCAACAGTACACATTATGACTCAAATTCAATTACCTCATAGGAGACTACTTTTTTCAGTTCTTTCTTTTTTCTACTCCTTGGGTTAAAATTGCTGCACTATGTGTCATCTTGACAATGTTTTCACTCCCTTCTTAGCAGTTATGTATGAAATCCAGACTTGTTATTGACATTTCCAGTTAGATGTTTAATAGAATCTCAAGCTTGACTTGGTCCACACAAGCTCCTTGTAGTAATCACTGTCGTTTCCTCTACCATGTCTTCCATTCACTCACTTAAACTTGTTTAAATTCACTCATTTAAAAGCTCTGGCTGACTTCCCATTTCCAACTACCAGTATCTGCATTTCTGTGCCTGAGGACTCTTTCCTCCAACTATAGAAACCCACTATGAAGCCAAAAATGCTACGGAATCAACACCATCCAAACAGTGACTGGGAGTGAATAAATACCTCTCCTTTCTCACTGCCAAGGTAGGATAATTCAGAGTAATCTCTGTTTCCCAGAGTTTTCTCACAGCGCTAAGCTTCAGACACTCTCTGTTGTCAGCTGGCTTAACAGAACATCCACAGTGGCAGCTACCTTTTCTTATTTCACCTCCACACTTCCCTACTCTTGTTCTTTAAACTTCCCAAATAAACTACTTGCACTCAAATGCTCATGTGTCAAGGCAGTCCAAACTGGGATGTTCCCCTACAAACCCACTCTTCTTGGAGTCTTTCCTACATCAGTCAATGACATCTCCAGTTCTACCAGTTGCTGGGTCAAAGTCCGAGGTGTCATTCTCAATTCCCTTTTTTTCATACCTCAAACTGACTATCAGAAAATCTTGTAGCATCTATTTTAAATACATCTAGAATTTGACCAATCATCTCCATCCTTAGTGACTGTATTAGTCGGCTTGGACTGCTGCAACAACAACAGCAAAAACACCCCATAGACAGAGTGCCTTAAGTGCCAGACATTTATTTTCTCACAATTGTGGAAGCTGGAAGTCCTAGATCAAGATGTGGGCAGGATTGGTTTTTTCTGAGGCTTCTCTCTTTGATTTGCCTTCTTAACTATGTCCTCACCAGGACCTCTTCTCTGTGAGCCCACACCCCTCTTTTCTGTGTGTCCTTATTCTCCTCTTCTTATAAGGACACCAGTGACGTTGGTTTAGGGTCCAGCTTAACTTCCTCATTTTAACTTAACTGCCTCTTTAAAGGTCCTATCTCCAAACAGAGTCACATTCTGAGGTACTGGGAGGCAGGGTTTCAACATACAAATTTTAGAAGGACTCAGTTCAGCCTATAACAGTGACCCCACTCCTACTGGTTCCAATTTAATTCAAGGCATCATCTTTTTCTGTCTGGAAAAGCAATAGGCTCTGAACTGTCTGCTCTACTTCTGCCCTTTCTTACCATCAGTTCTTGACACAACAGCCAGAATTTTCCCATTGGCACTCTGCTCGAAACCCTCTACTGGCTTCCCATCAGACCTAGAATAAAATTCTATGACCAACATAATCTACATTGTCCCAACTCCTTTCCTCTCTTGACATCACATTCTGTTATTCCACTCCCCACCCCAACACTCATCCAGAACATTGTCCTCCTTGCTGTTACTTGAGCAAGCTTGGCTATTCACATCTTAGGACCCTTACATGTTGTTCCCTTTACCTAAAATGATATTCCCTGCAGCATCTGCATGGCTATCTCCATTCCTCCCTTCAGGTCTTTACTCAAAACTCATCTTAAAATGAGTTTATGTATGGTCACCACACATAAAATTTTAATCCCTCTCTGATACTTCCTTACTGGTTTTCATTCTCCTTAGCACTTATATTCTAGAATATAACACTTTCTAGAATATAATATTTTACATACTTAGCAGGTTTATTTTCTGTCTCCCACACTAAATTATAAGCTTCTCAAGGGCTTGAATATTTTTTCATTCACTCTTGATACTTCAGTACCTAGAACAATGCCTGCAACATAGATGTTCAAAAAATGTTTGTTGCATGAATGGATGATCTTTTTAGTGTAGTAGTAAAATAATTACTGTTGTAATAATTCAACCTGGTACATATTTGTATGAGGGCCCCATAGCCTTTCATGCATATCTTTGCCATGGCTCTTATATATAATAGATGAAAATAACAGAAAATAAAAGAGCAAATTGAAGGGCAGCACACACAGACTAGGCATTTCAGAAAGGATTCCCAGAATGATATCAACATTTTGATGTTTAAGAGAAAAAATATTCATTCATTCAGCAATGATTTACTGATTATTGTGAATGTGCCAATCACTTATTAAAAGCTGGGGTAGGAAGATAAGTAAGACCTTGGCCTTGCTTAGGAGGGCTGTATAGTCCATAGAGTTTCTCCTCTATGTGTTTTGAAGTTGTAATTCTCAGCTTTGCATGACTGTGAGGAAGAAGGAGAAGGCTGAGGAGGAGGTAGAGGTGGAAGAAGATGAGAACAAGAAGGAAGAGGTGGATCAAACACTCACATTTAGTAGAACTAGATTTCTAAGCAAACAGAAACACAGAAAGTAATGGGTTTCTTAGGGGTTAAACAAAGAAGAGATGGAAGAGAACAGTGCTCTCTCTAAATGCTGCCCTAAAGTGATGCTTTGAAGCTTTCTTCAAAGGCACATATTGTGTCTTACCTTTGTTCTAGCTTTGACACAACTGATATCCAGTTTATTATAGGAGTAATAGCATAGGAACGAGCAACAATAATGAGGTTTCTGCTATTCCGACAGTTGGAAGGAGTATGCATTCAGTAAAAAAGATCTTTTAAACTAAGGGCAATTCTATATCTACAAATAAAGATTTCTTAATACATTGTTTACTAGACTAGTGAGAAGCCTGAGCTTGATTTTCTTTCTGGGCATATATCTCATATGGGGACAGTGGAGACTGGAGGAGTAAGACTTAAACTCAGGGTGTGATTATTCCAGGCCCAATGTTTCCTCATAGGCACATAATAATTGCTGTTAGGAATGTACTTTTCTGAAGTTCAAAGCTATAGCATAAGTAAAATAAATGTTTATAGATATCAGGCCTTACAGCCAGTGAAACTGAAGCAAACATTTTTAAGTTACTCCTTAGAGATGCACACAATTAATTGAAGACAGATAATTGCATGTGTAATGGCTTCTTGGACACTAAGTACCTGTTTACAAATCAAATTATTCAATTTAGAGTCTCAAGTGTGTGCTTTCTTTGCTCGATTAACCCCTTATGGCTATGCATAAGCACCTAGTTTGCGAAGATGTGGCCTTTAATATTTTTAAGATCATTTAGATTATAATTCAAATTTAAATGTGAAGTAAAAATCTATTATCATTTCCTGAGTAAAGAAATGTAATATATCAAGTATTGCTCTGAGTCATTTGCTGTTATTGTTTGAGGCTTACATGTTTATTCATAAAACTTGTGTTTAAACAAGTTTTCTGTGCAAGGGACTTCCACTCTAAGAGACATTCAAACATGCCTGATAAAAGTCTGAAAAGGCAGTTTTCTAAAGGCATTTGAGAGCTGTAACCATGTTTCTCTAAAGAGCTGCTGCTAAGTGTGAAAAGTAGGTGCATTAGAATTACTCATGTAGTCATTCCTTCAGCTGAATGTTATTGCACATGATACGGAAAGAGCCATGGAAGATGCTCAAAGAGGAAGAAGATATCCCTGCACACAACGCGTGATTGGATGCATCTGATACATAACACTAATGCCGTGGGAGGGATGGGCATGGTGCTGAGCTCAAACCCTGGAGTCACACAGGCTCTAAAACCAGTTCCATTCCTCAGGAAACAAGGAAACAATATTTATGTCATCATGTTTAGCCTTAGTTTTCTCATCTATAAAAGTAGACCGATCTAGTACCTTGCTCAGGTAGTAATGAGAGAATAGAA
The DNA here is from genome assembly GCF_011762595.2 of Tursiops truncatus. Classification (NCBI taxonomy): domain Eukaryota; kingdom Metazoa; phylum Chordata; class Mammalia; order Artiodactyla; family Delphinidae; genus Tursiops; species Tursiops truncatus. The sequence continues at coordinate 67,045,345 of NC_047036.1, forward strand.
TGCTTTGTCATGACTTAATATCTATCATCTTTACAGATGGGTAAAATAAGAGAAAAAAAAAGACTCATAAATGGGTAATTAATGCCACAGGTAAAGTAAAATCTTTTTGCAGGGAGGGCAAAAAAAAGGTAGTGTTAAGATTATGATTCATATAGTGAAGTTGGATTGTTCCCTTGAAGGTTACGTGAACACATGGCTAAATAAATAGCAGAATAACAGGGTAAGGGGGCAAATTGTAGAATGCATGCAGTGGATAAAAATTACATTTGTTACTGTTTTAAATATTTGAAGCTGTTTTATTGATTTGAGTTTCTGAGCAAAAAAAGCCTTTGATATAAAGAATATGGTAAACACCAGGAAAAAAATAATTTGAGTTGTTTCTTTTAATTGTCATTTATTTCCTATCAGACTTTCCAACTTGAGGAAAAATTTGAAATAATTCTTCTCTCCAGGTGAAAACAAAGAAAAATCACCATACAGCGCTTGGGATGAAGATAGAACACACTACTTTATTTTTATGTTGTCCTTTAAATAGGTTCGTTCAATAATAGAATTTAGTTGCTTTTTAGTGGTAGTAAATAAAAATAAAAAGATATCCCTGGCATTAGTTTTCCCAGGTGTAGGAGACCTGATAGAAGGCTGTTAATTTGTTGAACATTACTGTTATTAGTGCTCATTTGGTGATTGAAAAGTGAATGTTTGAATCGGGTGAAGTTTGCTAGTAATCTATACTCATTTTACTTGACTTCTAAAATATAATTATATTGTAAGTGAGGCTTACAGGCTCAGGAAAAACAAAGCATTTAAGTGTGGTTTCTTTTTCTCTTTTGTTTCCCCTCTCTCTCTCTCTTCTTCCTTCCCCCCACCTCTCCTTTCATCCCTTCTTTTTAACCTTCCTTCCCTTCTTCCTTCCATCTTCCCCCCCCCGTTCTTTCTTCCCTTCTTCTCTCTCCCCTTCCTTTTTTTTGTTTCCAAAGAGAGATAAGCAGTGTTCCTTATTTATACTCTGTTTTCTTAAAAGGAAGAAACCCTTGAAAAAGTTATTTTTAATTACTGATGACTTACTCCCATGATGATTTGACTACACATGTTTAATATCGATAATAAAGTTTAAATAGAAAAGAGTGAATCTTTTATTACAAAATAACCCGGGAACTGCCAAACTCTAATTGCATATGTCCCTATTTTTGCTGTTAGATAGAGAATATATATTGAAAAATAACCATACATCAGTTGCATGCTTTGTACTGCTCTTTGGAAATTATGCTTTCAATGGTAATTGCACATTTCTAGCGGTGGTCCAAAGCATTAGGTTTCTGTGGCCCTTAGGCTTCACAGCCTTTTCTGACTCTTAATAGACAGCCTTTTCTCCATGTTCGGCAGTCTATCTCTTTCTAACAAAAGCCTTGGGTTGTAAACTGAAGTGTATGTTATACAGTTAACACTAGACAAGAGGACTTACAAAAATATTACAAACTGATCAAGTATTCATTATTGGAAAGATGATATATTATAGTAGCTATTCAAAATACTAGGCTTATAGCTTTACTTCAGTCTGAAAAAGTGGGAAAGAAATGGGGAAAAAATAATCTCATTTACTCCATCTGTCTCATTTAGCACCCATTCCATCCCTTTGTAGTACAATTCATTTTTTCCTTGTTATTTTTTGAAGACAAATGTTACTTAGAACATGGCGGTAATGTAGAGGAAAAGATTGCATTTGAGAAAACTGAGGCATAAAATTGGCAAATAGCTGTCTTAAAAATATTTTGAAAGAAAAAAATGAATACATGCAGAAAATTTATATTGGCAGAGCCACTGTTTCTTTTAAAATGTGGTTCAGTTTCCCAGAGACAGAGAAATGTGACTTGTTGCCAAAGGTGTCGCGGTAACCTTCCTATTATTAATAAATACAAGAATTTGCAGAAGCACAGAGTAATGGCAAGTGTCTGAATTTTTAAAATAGTGTGGCGTCACAGAATCTGTTGTTCTTTTTTGTTTCCTTAAAGAAAATGTGAGTTTAGAATATCCTTATCTTTTTCCTTTTCTGTCAGTTCTGCTGGTGAATATATAAAGAAACAATGTTCCTTTTGCCAACATAAAGAAAAAAATACCAAGATATTTAACCTACAGATGCCAGCTTATTTACTAAATGGAATGGATATTTTCCATATCCCCCCAAAATTAAGAAATAAAATCTGGCATTTTTAATGTTTAGCTACCACTTATCATTGTGTATCAGAATTTCTTAGTCCTATGATTTATTCTGTGACATGACTGACAATCTTCTTGTTCATCTTAATGTGGAAGTAATGTCTGTTTTAAGTGAGAGTATCAATATTTCCAACACACAAGTAATAGTGCACGTGCTCTGTGTTTCTACAGTCAGGGATGGTTCGGATTACTTGGTGTATTGTTCATGGCCCTCATAAGACTTCCTTTAGATAAGGTCATGCATTTATATTAGGCTGGCTTTGGAATGCATACTATTTCTGAACTGTGGAAGAGTCTTCTGAACTTCATCCAGTGCATCATATCCTAACAAACTGAGTTAACAGCTAACCATTCTAATAATATCAGTTGAGTACCTGCATTACACCATGTATTTGGTGTCTTGGTCATCTCATTATATCTTTTTGTTCTCTCTTTTTAGGTTTTCAGTAAAAGGAGCTTTTCACATAAACATGTATTATTAATTGCAAAGTCCCTATAAATTCTACTAGATTATGATAATTCAAACACAGTGTAAGTCTATGTATGGAGAATCTCTTTGGGACAGTAGTGAGGCAGTAGTTGTGAAAGGTAGCATGGGAAGACCAGGGATAGGTGTAGATTCCTGGGTCTTACTGGTTTATATTTAGACATTCACTTGCACCCATTAAACAACAACCTTCTGGAAGGGAATCAGGTTATCTTATCTTTATACCCCTAAAACATACAAAACAATGCACTGCAAGTAGTGAAAGCTTGAGATATACTGACAGAATTGGGGAAAACCTAGTTTTTTATAAGTTCTGGGAAAGGTCCTGTTAAGAAAGATTTTCTGGAATTTCAGTTTTCTCAGTAAAGCAGTGGTATTTACCATCTACCTTTCCAGATCTACAAATACAGTCTGATCATTGTAAGCTAAATTTATCAGAAGAATCAAGAATAGGGCATTTTGGTTTATCAATTATTTTAGTGTACAGACTTGCTATATGTTAATGATTTTTCATGTATTAGATATCCAACAGAAGACATTTAGTATTAAAATTATAGTATGAAAGGTAAAAATTGCATCAAGAAAATTATAGTTTAAGCTCTGGGAGTGCTTGGTGGGTTATCATTATAAACACTAATTATCCTGTTATAATTCAAACAGCTGAGAACATGAGAACATTTACTGAGCTATTATATGATAGACAGCACGTAAAGATTTACCTTAGTAGAATTAAAATGACCAGCAATTTAGTTTTATTATTATGTCTCTAGATTTCAACAAAATTTATTTTTTCACAGGAATATTTAAATGTTTATTTTTGGACATACTAGTATTGACTGCTTTTCTCTAATATTTCTTAAGTTCTACATTTTTCATTTTTGTAATTGCCTTTTTCTTACTGAAGTATACTTGAATTACAATATTGTATTAGTTGTACAACATAGTGATTCAATATTTTTAGATTATACTTCATATAAAGTTATTTAAAATGTTTACTATATTCCGTGTGTTATACACTACATTCTTGTAACTTATTTATTTTATACCTAGTAGTTTGCATCTTAGTCCCCTACACCAATCTTGCCCCTCTCCCCACCTTTCTCTCCACTGATAACCACTGCTTTGTTTTCTGTATCTGTCAGGCTGTTTCTGTTTTGTTACATTCATTCCTTTATTTTATTTTTTAGATGCCACATATAAGTTAAAATACTCAGTATCTGTCTTTCTCTAACTTATTTCACTAAGCATAATACCTCCAGGTCCATTCATGTTGTTGCAAATGGCAAAATTTTTTTACAGCTGAGTAACATTCTACTGTGTATATATATGCAACGTCTTCTTTATCCATTTATCTGTTGATGGACACTTAGGTTGCTTCCACATCTTAGCTATTGTACACAATGCTGCTATGAACACTGGGGTGCATATATCTTTTCAAATTAAGATATGTACTCAGAAGTGAAAGTGCTAGATTATATGATAGTTCTATTTTAAATTTCTTGAGCAACCTCTACACTGTTTTTCATAGTTGCTGTACCAATTTACACTCCCACCGAAAGTACACTAGGGTCTCTTTTCTCCACATCCTCACCAGCACTTGTTAATTCTTCTCTTTTTGATAATAGCCATTCTGACAGGTGGGAGGTGAAATCTCTCTCTGGTTTTGATTTGCATTTCCCTGATGATCAGTAATGTTGAACATCTTATCATGTGCCTATTTGCCACCTGTATGCTTCTTTGGAAAAATACCTATTCAGGTCTTCTGCCCATTTTTTAAATGCCTTTTATTTTTAATATTGAATTGTATGCTTTATATATTGTGAATATTAATCCCTTATCAAACATGTCATTTGCAAATATTTTCTCCCATTCATCCTTTTCATTTTGTTGATAGCTTTCTTTGTTGTGCAAAAGCTTTTAAGTTTGATTAGGTCCCATTTGCTTTTTTTTTGCTTGTGTTTCCCTTGTCTGAGGAGACATATCCAAGAAAAAAATATTGCTAAGACTGATGTCAAAAACTGTAGTGCCTATATTTTCTTCTAAGAGTTTTATGGTTTCAGGTTTTACATTTAGATCTTTTGAATTCATTTTGAGTTTAGTTTTGTATATAATGTGAGAAAATTGTTTAATTTCATTCTTTTACACCTAGGTGTTCAGTTTTCCCAATTCCACTTATTGAAGAGACTGTCTTTTCCCTATTGCATATTTTTGCCCCCATTGTCATAGATTAATTAACCATGTGTGTTTGTTTATTTCTGGGCCCTCTATCCTGTTCCATTGATCTATGTGTCTGTTTTTGTGCCAGTACCATACTATTTTGATTACTGTAGCTTTGTGGTATAGTCTAAAGTCATGGGGCATATTTTCAGCTTTGTTCTTTTTTCTCAAGATTGCTTTGGCTACTCGGTCTTTTATGGTTCCATATGAATTTTAGGATTATTTTTTCTAGTTCTGTGAAAAATGTCATGGGAATTCAGAGGGGATTGCATTAAATCTATAGATTGTTTTGGGTAGGTGGATATTTTAACAATAATAATTCTTCCAATCCATGAACATGAGATATCTTTCCATTTATTTGTATTGTTCTCGATTTCCTTCATAAATGTCATAGTTTTCAGAGTTTAGGTCTTTCACTTTCTTAGTTAAATTTATTCCTAGGTATTTTATTGTTTTGGATGTGATTGTGAATGGGATTGTTTCCTTGATTTCTCTTTCTGATAGTTCATTATTATTATATAGAAATGCAACAGATTTCTGCATATTAATCTTGTATCCTGTAACTTTACTGAATTCATTTATCAGTTCTAAAGTTTTCTGGTGGAGTCTTTAGGGTTTTCTACATATAGTATCATGCCATCTGCTAATAGTGACAGTTTTACTTTTTCCATTACAATCTTGATGTCTTTTATTATTTTTTCTTGTCTGACCTCTGTGTCTAGGGCTTCTAATACCACACTATATAGAAATGAAGAAAGTGGGCATCCTTGTCTTGTTCCTGATCTTCAAGGAAATGCTTTTGGCTCTTCACCATTGAGCATAACGTTAGTTGTGGGTATGTCATAAATGGTCTTTATTATGTTGAGGTATGTTCTCTCTATACCAACTTTGTTGAGAGTTTTTAATCATAAATTGATGTTGAGTTTTGTCAAATGCTTTTTCTGAAGCTACTGAGTTGATCATGTTTTTTATCCTTTGTTTTGTCAATGTGGTATGTTACATTGATTGATTTGTGGATAATGAACCACTCTTGCATCCCTTGAATAAAAACCCACTTGATCATGGTGTATGATCCTTATTATGCATTGTTGTATTTGATTGGCTAATATTTCATTGAGGATTTTGCATCTATGTTCATCACAGAGTTTGTCCTATAATTTTCTTTTTTTGTGGTGTCTTTGGTTTTGTTACTTGTTTTCAGATTATTTTTGTAATTCTTCTTTTTTCTTCTTTCAGTCTCTTCCCTTGTGGTTTGATGTTTTTCCTTAGAGCTGTGTTTGGTTTCCTTTCTCTCTCTCTTTTTTTTTTTTTTGTATCTATTGTAGATTTTTGATTTGTGGTTACCATTAACTTCACGTAGGTCAAACTGTAAATATATTTACTTGTTTTAAACTGGTAGCCATTTATGGTCTAACACATTCTTAAAGATCTACCCCTGTGAATGTTTTTGGGTTTTGATATATTTTACATCTTCATGTTTATCCCTTAAATGCTTGTTGTAGTTATAGGTGATTTTACTTTTTTTTTTAATCTTTTAACCTTTATACTAACTTATCTAAGTGGTTGATCCACTGCCTTTAATATGTATTTACCTATACCATGTATATTTTCCCTTCCTTTAATATTTTCTTATTTCTTGTTATAGACTTTACTTTTTCATTTAATATTCACTTTAATGTTTCTTATAAAGTTGGTTTAGTGGTGACAAACTTAGTTTTTGCTTGTCTGAGAAATTATTTCTCTCTCCTTCAATTTTGAATGAAAACCTTGCTGGGTAGAATATCCTTGGTTATAGGTTTTTTTCCTTTCAGCACTTTAAATATATCATGCCACTACCTTCTGGCCTGCAAAGTTTTTGCTGAAAAATCAACTAATAGCCTTATGGGGGTTCTCTTTTATGTGACTCTCTTTTCCTCTTGCTGCCTTTAAATAAAATTCTCTCTTTATATTTAACTTCTGTCATTTTAATTATGATATGCCTTGGTGTGGATCTCTTTGGGTTCATCTTATTTGGGACCCTCTGTGCTTCCTGTACCTGGATATCTGTTTCCTTCTTCAGGTTAGGGAAGTTTTCAGCCATAATTTTATCAAATACATTTTTGCCCTTTTCCCTTTTTTCTCTCTTTTCTCCTTCTGGGACCCTTATAATATGAATATTAGTACTCTTGACATTGTCCCAGACGTCCCTTAAACTATCCTCATTTAATTATTATTTTTTTGATGTTCTCACATAATGATATAATGATTTCCACTATTCTGTTTTCCAGGTCAGATATGTATTCTTTATCATCTAATCTGCTATTCATTCCTTCTAGTGTATTTTTCATTTCAGTTACTATATTCTTCAGCTCTGGTTTTTAAAAAGAATTTTTTTCTCTTTCTTTGCTCAAGTTCCCACTGTGCTCTTCTAGTCTTTTCTCAAGTTCTGTTAGCATTTTTATTACTATTGTTTTGAACTCTTTATCAGGTAAATTCTTTATCTCTGTTTCACCAGGGGTTTTGCATGTGGCTTTATCTTCTTTTATTTGAAACATACTCCTCTGTCATCTCAAATTATTTGACTCTGTTTATCTCTATGAAATTAGGGAAAACAATTACCTGTCTCCATCTTGAAGGCATGTCCTTGTGTGGGAGTGTCCCTATGCTGTTGGTGTGTGCCTAGTGGCTTTGGTGGGAGAGCTGGACCTGAAGTGAGCGCAGGCTGTCTTCTCCTGGGGTGTGCTAGCAGATGCTGTCTTGGGGGAAGGTAGAGCTGGAGTCAGAAGGGCTAGCACCAGAGCCAAATGTAAGCTGTGATTTCTCTTAGGCTCAATGGTGGTCACAGCTCTGTGGGAGGCTGTAGGCTGGGCCTGAAGGTCTGGAGTAGGAGCCCTGAGGGAGTTGGGCTTCTCCCAGCATGATGGGAGTCTCCTCCCTGGTTGGGAGCATGGTCCAGGCTGTGGGCTTGGAGCAATACTTCTGAGCTGGCTCCACTCCTTCCCCTGGTGTGCATGCCCCCTTGGTTATAGGTGGGCTTAGAGCCGTTAGAATTGTAGTTGCACTTCTGAGCTGGCTTTGCTTTTCCCAAGTGCATGGGCACCACAGCAATGGTGGTCTCCAACTTAGAGGGTAGCAGTGCAGGAGCAGGAGGGGCTGGAGTAGGAGTCCAGTGAGGGCAGGGGAGTGCACTGGTCCCGGCAAGCCACCCAGAGCACAAGGCACTTTTCAATTTCCTGCCTCTGTGCGGGACTAGGAGCAAGTATGTGTACAAGCTCCTCAAAAGTGGAGTCTCCGTTTCCTACAGCTCTCCAGTAAGACATACCGGTTTTCAAACCAGCTAAAGGGCTCAGCTTCCCAGTGTCAGGCCCCAGGGCTGCAGTGCCTAACACGGGGCTTGGACCCATTGCTCCTTAGGAAGGATCCCCAAGCCTGTGATAAACCCCTCCTCTTCTCGGTCACCTGTTACGGGTGTGGGTCCTGACTAGAATCGCTTCTCCTCCCTTCCTACTGGACTCTGTGTGGTTCTTTCTTTACAGGCTTGGTTGTAGATGAGATATTTGGCTAGTCCTCTGGTCATTCTTTGCAAGAGTTGATCTATATATGTAGTGTAGTTTTGATGTGTTTCTGGCGGGAAGTGAGCTCAGGGTCTTCCTATTCTGACATCTTGATCCTGCCTCCATTTTTCATTTTTTAAAATAAATGATTTAGTTCTCCTTATACATATTTTTAAATTGGGGAAGATTTTATATTCAGATATGTATGCCATTTTCTACATTGTGTTTTCAAAGGGATAAGATTCTTGTTACTGATCTTTCTTCATTGATTTTAAATTTTCCCTCAGACCCTAAATTGGTTATGAAAATAAAAGCATTATTTACTTACCTAAACCAACCAATGGTTTAGGTAATTATGCTGTTTTTCTCTTTTTATTTTATGCTGTTAAACCATATGATTTGCGGAGCAAACAATGCTAAAGATTTTCAGGAGAGAAGTATGCTTTGTGCCTAATGAAGAAAAATTTAGTGAGGTGGGCTCGTGAAATGCAAATATTTTGAGAAAAGAAATAGTGGTATTTCGTTCCCTGACTGTACCTAATGGGTTACAGTGAACAAACTCTTCTGTATTAATCTACTCTCTCCAAGTCATTCTTGATCTATTCTGCTAACATACAAGTGCTGCCATTTGAGATTTTATATCCATCACTTTATAATATTTGGAAAACAACATAATTCTTTAAGTATCAATAAATATTTTTTTGAGGAAGAATAATCCTCTCTTATTTATGCTCCAGAGAAAAAGCAGGGGTTAACTGTATTCTAAAACATTTCTATGAGTCATGAAACAACCTGATAACCTTGAAGCCTTAAAAGGGGATAAATAAAATGAACCTAATATCTTTAAAGTATGACCTCTTCATCACCAGCCATTATTTATCAAGAGCAGCAGTGACAGCTGAACAAGTGCATAAAAAACAAAATGTGAAAATGGTTTCTGAGAAATACTCTGCAAACATGTTAGAAATAGAGAGGTACAGATGAAAGTATAAATCTAGTCATTAATTGGAAGAAAATAACCTGACAATATTGTAAGAATAACTAGTTCATGAATTTATGCTCTTCAGAATCTGAGATAGATCAGAGAAAAGCATTAGGGGCAAGAAATCTCTGTCCACAGATTTTCTAGAGGGTACAAAGAAACATTTGAAATCTGTAAAATGCGTGCATTATTGGATTCACTATTTTATTTCCACTCTGGGTTTTCAGAATTTTTCACTTATCATTACATTCTAATCCACTGTTTCTTATACTTGAGAAATATGCTTATCACTTCTAAAGGAAAAAAAATCATGAACCCATAGTATTGACATAAAATATTTATATTACAATGGTACTTACAATAGTACTTAAAATGGTAGAAAAATAAAATCAGATATAAGACCTTTATGCTTATATGTCTTACAAAATTATACAGTCAAACAATTTTACAAGTTAAAGATAGACTATAAAAACAATAAAATTCAAATTAACAGTATCAGTTTTGTTTGACAAATAATGTTTTGCTAAAATTGCCTTTCAAGATGTGAAAGTAGCTTTTAGGCACTGGCTCTTCCAAACTGTCATAAAAACTTCACGTTCAAACTGTACTAAGATTTTTGTAGGTAGAGCAGTGACACCATTTATTGTTCTGGTTTGAATTGTGTTATTGTGCCCACTCTTTTTTTCCCCCTCATTAGCTTTTGACATAGAGGTACTATTGCCAACTCAGTCACATAATAAACACAAATGTAGTCACTCAAATACAGTGATATCTGGTTTTAGGCAGGCAGATGGTCCAATATATACTAAAAATATTTTTTTAGGGTTTTATTATTGAATACTCAAAGATATCTAAAAATATGCTTGGAAAGTCTCAGAGCGCCTCAGAACTCAGTGGAAGAATATCAACTCAGTTATAAACAAAGTAATGAAAAAGAAATACTTTAAGAAACTACCACCTATTGGACTAAATACACATCAGTAGACAATGTCACAAAAAATAAAACAAATAAAATATAAAAACAAACAGAATTCTCCAAACATAGAGTATCAAAACAAAAGAGAAGTTTAGGGGAAAAAAGTCTGAAAGAATGAGGAATTAGAATGTATAAAAATGAAAACTATGAAACTGTAGATACAATGCAGGTCCTTTTATTTTCTTCCCTTGGAGAAAGGAAAATAAAAGGTAGTGTTCATTTCAGGGGTAAGGCTGGAAGGAAGATGGAGTCAAATTGAAGGTGGGCTCTGGTTAGAACCTAATGCAGAATAACTAGAGCTCAAAGAAGAGTATTCTAGTCAATTCAGAATCCAAAACAAATTAAAGTGGGAAGAAAAGGTCAAATATGTTCAAAACTATTTTCTGGAGATTTAGTTTTGTTTGGCAGCCAAGTCTTTGTCTTTGATGTGAATTGACTTCTATCTAAACTTGGGATGATTTTGATTCTCTATGATTTTCTTATTTTTAGCACCACAAAGCAGAATGTTTTCCCCATTTTTGCCAACAGAAAAGGTGCTGCCTTGCAGGAGAGAAGAAAGGACCTTAACTATATGATCTTCCTGCAGAGAAGTATGAGTATGGTGGAAATAGAGCCTTCATGGTGTTCTGCAGGAGGGTTATCTCTGTAGTAGCCCACATTGGTGTTTTTCTTCTGTGGCTACTGAAATGCTAATTCAGTTGTGTTTAACACAGAAATTTTGTAGTAACATCAGCATTACTATATTTCAACTGGAATCTTTTTTTATGACTACTCCAAATGTGATTATTAGGTTGAATTTATATTACACTTTAAAGCAAATTCAATTGTCAAACATTTCACTGGACAATTCTACTTCCAAACTGCATTTAAACTGAAGTAAAATGTAAAGCAATAATGGAAACTTGTGAGATATATATATCTGTCTTATATTTGCTAAATGTGCAAACTTCTAAAAATATATTCTTTCCTTACCTGTGTCAATAAACTTCCTGTTTATGATAATAAAAACAATAACCATAATAATAGTGTATAACTGTAATACTTGTGTTCCCTCCCTATGTGTTTGCGTAAATATATTTAACATAGATGTTATCTATGTCCTTTGAGTTCTCCTGATTCCCATGAACAATATATCACAAGTAGTTTTCATTTTGCTCTATAGCATTTTAACCATAACTAAAACCAACTTCTATCACTAAGTTTTATTATAAAATATTAGATTATCAGAGAGGACAAAAAATATTGAAAAGTTAAACAGAAACACAAAATCTAACCAGTCGGATACCATTATTGTTAACATTTTTATTTACAATTTTTAGACTTTCCTTTTCCTAAAGATATGTGTATATGAGCATACTTGTAAAAATTTCACTGGTTCCCCTAAAATATTCCCTAGATCCTCACTGATAAATGCCCATGGTATCATTTTGAAAGCACCCATGGTGCTCTGCCTGAGAACTTTCTTTCTTCCCCAGGGAGTAGTCCTTAGCCAATAATGATGGGAATTAAAAGATGAAGAACTCAGGGTGGGGGGTGACTCTAAGGTATTGTGGTGGCCTACTCCTATGAGATGTGGACTCCTCTAAAGGGGAACAAAGGCTGTGGAGAATTTTCCATTAGCCTGACAAAGCTCACTGAGCCTCTTCTCACCCAATCCTCTAACCTTCCCCTCCTTTTGCATAGACCTGCACTGTTGTCGGAGCACTCTTCCTTCTAATTCCTCCTCCTCCTCTTTATTCCTCACAGCTGTCTCCCTAATCTCTTTTATATCAAATCCTATCTTGGCTGCTTTTCAAAAAATCTAAAACAAAGGTAGTGCCAGGAGAAGTTAGAGGAAATAAGAGGTAAGATGGAGTTTTGAGAGGGGCCAACTGATTATCCTATGAGCAAAGAGGACGCCACTGGCATGGCAAGGAAGCCATTAAACTATAATCTACAGTTGCCACCAGGGCACTTTGGACTCCAGGCGAAAAAAGGAGTCACCATCTTGGCCAGAGTAATAGATGCTCATAAGCAGGAGGTGGCAGAGCTGCTTTAATAAAACTGGGGCAGGTAGAAATATTTATGAAACTTGATGATCCATATGTGCTCCTCAGTAATCTCGTGCCTATTTTAACTATGAATGAACATTTGTAGCAACCATGGCTTGCCAAGGGCTTAGGCCCTCAGGAATGAAGTTTTGGGTCACAGAACAAGGTTAGTCATCCAAATCTGCCAAGATAATAGCTGAGAGTGAGGGGATCTTAGAATGGAGAGTGGAGGAGAGGATGAATATGACTTATGACCCTAAGACAAACTGCAGTGGCAGGTGCTGTACCTGGCATCATCAGTCCCTCTCTTCTAAGTTTCCCTTCGAGAAGAGAGGGCCATGACAACCATGGTGAAGCTATTCTTTGAACTTACATTGAGAACTGGATCTGTGCAGCACAATGAATGGATTGCAGAAAATACCTTTTTCAGATCTTATGCTGCAGGGGTCATAGTTGACCAACAGTTTTGACTGACACCTTTCTAGACCCAACACGGCACTTATGTTGCAGCCACACTTTCCTAGGGCTGCTGTAAGCGAATGACTGAGGATGGTGGGTTACTAATGCCAGCCCCCTTTGTAGTATCTGGGACAGCTCTAATGAGCACTCCCAATTAACTGAAACTCAGAATTGCACTGCTATTTGAGACTCTTCTGGTCAAATTCTCTTTCCTTTCCCTTTTCCTTTTATAGGTATCATACCTACGTTGTATTCCAAATTTTTCCCTGCCTATTCTTTCTTCCTCACTTTTATCCTTCATAGGAATTCCTCCAATAAATTTACTGCTCATCTTAATCTCAACTTCTCAGAAAAACCACAAGTGTGTTCCACACTCTCTCTCAGGGGTTCCCAGGAGGAACTGAGCCCAGTTGTCCACAATTATTAACTTTGCACATTAACATGTTTTGAATTCTTTCCATTCCATATTTCATATCCTGTTCCTCTATCAGTCTTTCCTGAGATTAAATTAACGTGATGGTTTTTAGATAAATCTACAGTGTTTGATACGCCTGTCAAGAGGTGGATCCTAAATCCTCTCCCCTTGAGGGTAAGCTGGAATTAATCACACAGGTTTGATGAAGAGAATGTAGCAGAAATGATGGTATGTTCTGCTAACAGCCATCAAGAAAGTAAGGCCTCCTGCTGAGAGCTATGTGTGTGAGACCTTTTGGAAGCGGTCCTCTCAGTTATGTCCTCAGATGATGGACTGACATCCTGACTGCAACCTCAGGAGAGACCCTGAATCAAAACTGCCCAACTAAGCCACCTCTGTATTCTTGACTCTCAGCAATCGTTTGAGATAATAAATGTTTGTTGTTTAAGATGCTATGTTTTCAGGTAATCTGTTACACAATGAATAAGTAATACACCCTTAAATTTACATAATACTCAAATCATTTTCTAAGGATTGGTTTCTGGAGGAATACACACATCCACACACACTCACACAGAGAAGTATATGTATGTTTCTCATATAAATAAGCCGTTTAGTAACAGGAGTTTATCTTTAACTCTCATATTTTGAGTTATTTCAAAAAACATCTATGTATATAGCATCATTATTAGTCACTCCATAGTATATTATCTGAAAGTGTGTTTAAGCATGCTCTTTTTTATGAGAAACTGAAGATGTTTCTCATTTTTAGCTTCTTATCTACTTATAAAAAATGAATATACTAGTTGATAACCACTGATTGAAAATGTAAAACACTTAGATCACTGTGCCTTATTCTGTGACATAATTCATAATTATAGTCATCTTGCCACTATAATTAGAGCAAAGGACAGATGGTAAAGGTTTAAAATAATGTGTTTATTAAAACTATGTAGGCTGCCAAATAATTTATCACCATCACAAGTGTCCATTCATTAGCTGCTCCATTAAGATAGGGTCGATGAACTTTGAAGATGGATAGAATAACTCTAGTGTCTAAATAGAAAAGTGTACATTAACTGTTAAAGGGGCAACAAACAATGCCATGGCCAACTGTTACTTGAAGTTTTAGCTTTATCTTAAATCTGATAAAACTTTCTAAGTAGTCATAGGGTATTTGTTATATTTTCCACAAAAGAGTAATACAAGAAAATTATAGATTAATATAAACAAAACAAAAACAAAAAAAGAGTAATAAAAGATAAATTAATAATGTAGATAATAGTCTGGATATATGTAAATTTCTCCCATTATGATTGGCTCCTCTGCTTGAAAGTAGATCTATTACAAATAATCTTAAACTCAAAGGAATTTTATTATGAGATTATTGGAGAAGCTCCTGGAAACTAAGGAGAGGAATTCACTAGACATAGAAGACAACTGAAGACAAGGACTCCAGTGCCATCAGTTTTTTAATTTCTTGACTTATGTTTTCTAAATGTAGGTAGGCTTACTCTACTTGTTCATCTATAATATTTCTAAGCAACAATAAAACAAAAATAACAACAAAACCCATCAACTCAGTAACCAGTTACTGAGTATGTACTAAGTGCCAGGCATTCTATGTTATTCTATGTAATCCTCACAGGAGCCCAAAGAGGTAAGTACTGTTATTATCACCAATTTACACAGTTGAAAGCTGAGCCACATAGGTTAATAGCTAACCTGTAGTTACATATCTACTAACTTGACTTTCTGAGTACCACGTTCAAATTCATGAGGAATGTACTCCTTGCCTCAGTGTGGATCCTATCCCCACACCTAATCCAGTCAACTGTAGCTGGAGGATTGGACAACATTGTGCTCAAATGGCATTTCCTCTTGAAACAAGAAGGATAGTGGGAGCAGTGGAGGCCTTTGCTAGAAATAAAAAAAGTGCATGGTGGTATATGGAGGAGCATATAAAACTGAGAAAATATGAACAAATACCAAATTTTTGCTTGATTTGAAAGAGTCAATAATGGCAACTTTTTTTAGTTTTCAATGAGAATTAGTACATAAAAAGAGCACTGAGTCATTAACAAAAGAATTATGCTCTTAACGAAGAACTACAATGACAGTAAATTTAATTTTAGAATGTTTTAAAATGAACGCTTTAAAATCAGGAGGTATTCTTTGCTATGGATCAATTTTAAATTATATTTTACGGTGGGAGGGCACAATTCTCTGTACTATTAAACATCCTTGAGGGTTACATTTGATGCTGGATAGAGCACCTGTACAAGGATTCAATGTGAATTTATAGCTTGGTAGAAAGTTCAGGAAGGATTATAGAGAGAGGTGAGTAAAGCATATTATCCTTTTTATGTCCACTTACATAAATGCCTATCCTCAAGAAGACTTTCTAAAGTGGTGTGAGTTGTGTGTCAATACAGCCATGTGCTCTCCCATTATTTCCCTAGTATCTAAGAGCCTTTAAAATTGTTAGCCCAGGTTAGGATTATATTTTGACCACCAATAGAAAAAAAATTGGTGATCAATAAAGTTTGATATTACATGGGAAACTGAAAATTGTTCCCAATTGTTTATCTGTTTAGTATTTTCCTGATGTCTTTTTTCCCTTGATGATGGCTAAGTATGTAATGAAATTTAGTAATAGTGTAGCTAGAGTTCATATATATATTGTACAGATTTATTTAACCTGGCTAAGATTATTATTTTTTAAGATAGGAGAAAAATCCTAACAATCTAGACATAGCCAAGATAATCCAAAATTGAAAAAAAGAAAATGAATCCAATTTTTTAAAATAAAGGGAATTAAATTTGAAAAGCATAATAACTTAAGATTTTAAAAGTTTATTTTTTTTCTTTTTCAGTTTTTCTTGTTTTGGGGACCAAAAGTTGAAAGTTGTATACTGTAGAACTAGTACTCATATCCAAACCTGTGTAACTGCAATACATTTATTTTATTTACAATAAAAACAGAATATGAATCAGACTCAAATATGACTGAAAAAATTATTTTTTAAGTACCAGAGTGTACATTGTATATAGTAATTTATCTGATATCTGGTTGAGTCAATTTTAAGCTATGAGTGTGTGTAAAGATTAGAACTTTGTCTCCTCAGAGTTTCCTCCAGGTACTCCTGAAATTGCACCCAAGGTAACACTACCTTTCTTCCCTGTGATTTTCATCCTTCCACTGTAAATTCTTGTTATTTGGGTCCAGTTTGCTACCTCATTCCTTTTTATTCTTACAGTATTAATTATCTATTGCTGCATTACAAGTTACACCAAAATTTAGCAGCTTCAAACAACAAAACCTCACACTTTCTATGTGTCAGGAATCTGGCATTACCCCCCTGATTCAGGGTCTCAGGAGGCTGCAATCAAAGTTTTGTCTTGGACCAAATTCACCTCAAGGTTCTAGTGGATTAGGATCCCCTTTCAAGCTCACTCAGTATTTGTCGTCAGGATTTCATTGTTTGCAGGTTGTTGACTGAAATCCTCAGAGGCCACCCTTGGTTCCTTGTTAGTGGCTCTCCATATCAGAGCAAGCATTTGAGAAGAATGAGAGAAAGAATACCAGGAATATGAAAGTCAAAGTATTTTATAACTGAATATTAGAGGTGACATCCCATTACTTTTGCAGTATTCTATTCATCAGAAGCAAATCACTAGGTCCAACACACATTCAAACTATATTACACAGCTATAGTAATCAAAAGAGTGTGGTATTGGATAAAAACAGACACATAGAACAAAGGAACAGAACTGAAAGTCCATAAATAAACCTATGCTTATATGGTCAATTAATTTATGGCAAAGAAACCCAGAACACATAATGGGAAAAAGATAGCCTCTTCTATAAATGGTGCTGGGAAAACTGGACAGCCATACGCAAGGTAGTGAAACTGAACCCCTATCTTACACCATACACAGAAATCAACTCAAAATCGTTTAAAGACTTGAATGTAAGACTTGAAACCAAAGAATTCCTAGAAGGAAACACAGGCAGTATACTCATTGAGATTGATTTTTGACCTCAAAGGCAACAAAATGAAACACAAACAAGTGGTACTGCATCACATTAAAAAGCTCCTTTATGGCAAACAAAACCATGAACAAAGTGAAAAGGCAACCTGTGGAATGAGAGAAAATACTTGCAAATCATATATCTGATAAGGGGTTAATTTCTAAATTATATAAAGAACCCATAAACTCAGTAGATACAAAATGAACAATCCAATTTAAAAAATGGGCAGAGGAACTGAATAGATATTTTTCCCAAGAAGACATATTTTTCCAAAGAAACCAACAGGTACATGAGAAGGTGCTCAATATCACAAAATATTGGGGAAATGAAAATCAAAACCACAATGAGATGTCACATCACACCTGTAAGAGTGGATATTATCAAAAAGATAAGAAATAGGAATTGGTGAGGTTGTGGAGAAAAGGCAACCCTTATGCACAGTGGTACACTGGTGGGAATGTAAATTGGTGCAGCCATTATGCAAAACAGTGTGGAGGTTTCTCAAAAAATTAAAAAAAGAACTACCATAATACTGAGCAATTCCACTTCTGGGACTTCTGGATATTTATCCAAAATAAGTGAAATCATGATCTTGAAGAGATCTGTACCCCCATGTAAATTTCAGCATTATTTACAATAGCCAAGACATGGAAACAACCTAAGTGTCCACTGACAGATGAATGGCTAACGGAAATATGGTTACACATAAAACAGAATATTATTCAGCCATTAAAAAGAAGGAAATCCTTCCATTTGTGACAACATGGATAGACATTAGGGGTATTATGCTTAGTGAAATAAGTAAAAAAAAAAAAAACAAACAAATACTATATGACATCATGTGAAATCTAAAAAAACAAAACCAAACAAAAAACCCCCAAAATAGAACTCATAGATACAAAGAACAGATTGGTAGCTGCCAGAGGCAGAGGGTGGGAGTGAGCAAAATAGGTGAAGTTGGGATACAAACTTCCACTTATAAGATAAATAAATCCTGGGGATATACAGCATGATCTCTATAGTTAACAATACTGTATTGTACATTTGAAAGTTACTAGGAGAGTAAATCTTAAAAGTGCTCATCATACACATGCACAAAAAATTTGTAACTATGTGTGGTGATGAATGTTAACTAACTTTATTGTAGTAATCATTTTGCAGTATACCTATATATCAAATAATTACATTGTACATCTAAAACTAACAATATTATGTAAATTATATCAATTTTTTTAAAAAAAATTTTAATTGCCAGAGTTCATTTATATTCCTTACGCTGTTTAAAGAGCTTACATAACTATAATTATTAAGAAGAGGAAACTAATATTCATATATTATTATTAAATAAAGTACAGACCATACTCAAATATCATGAATTTTTCATCTACTATCCTTATCTGTCCTGAGATCCTATCAAGGATCTTGTATTGAATTTATTATTTCTCATACTACAAAAAGTGAAGCTCTCCTGAGCCACCCAAATGTCCTAAAAGTATAGAAACAATAATATCATGTAATTAATAAGCAACAGAAAAGTTTCAGTAAGATTCCATATACAATTTATGATGAGAAAGAAAAAGAACAAGGAGAATAACATCCCAAAGCGCAATAAAAAATATACCAGAAAAATTTGTTCATAGATCAGATGAAAACAATAATCTAATATTTCAAAATGATAAAAACTAATGTAAAAATAATAGATATTATGAAAGAACATAAATCAATTTAGAAATAAAGTGATTAGAGTAAAAGAAGATTTGATGAGATAACCTCATAAAATAAAAATTCATTTTATAAACTGAAACTAAATTAGAAGGAATGTAGTAGTAAATTAATATTCAAAGATATTCCCATAATTCCTTATTGAAGAATCTACAAACTTCAGGCAAACAAAACCAAAATGGAGACACTGACGTAAAAAAGAATGATGAACATTAAATGTATTTTTACCTTTTTACCTTAGAGTAAATTATTGCTATAAGGAAGACAGTTTAGCATGGAATACTGTATCCTCTGCCAATGGCACATATGCTAAATTTGTTAGAATTGAAGAAAGAAGGGGGAGCATATATAGGTATGAAATGGGATAATAAGCTTATTACTTCAATTCAGATCAGAGTAATGTTGAAAGAATGTAATAGGGCAGAACAAGTCTGACTCCATATTGGATCTGTTTCTTTTACTTTAAAGTTTGCATTCTACTGCATTTGCTACAAGTTAATCACTACAGTGATGTTGCCTATAGCTTAAAGTATATATAATGGCCCATCTCTTGGAACCCTGCTTCCCATGCCTGAGTGTTAAGCTAAAATACTGTTAAGCTAAAATACCTTTGTTTAGCTCACAGGAAACATCCTGACAAGGCCCACCTATGAATGGCTGCAAGAAAGAAGAAATTAACACATCCCCTCCTGAGCCTGGCCAGGACCAGGAAATATTTGCAATAACTTATAGCCTTTTAAAAATTTTTATTTATTTATTTATTTATTAACTTTACCTCCTCACCTCCCCCTCTTTGTTCTATAAAAGAAACTACCATCCGCACCCAGGCGGATGGCTGTTTGGGACATGAGTCCACCATCGTATTGGTCTGCTGGCTTTCCAGCAGTTGCCCCAACAACTTGTCTCTCGATTTATTGGCCTGCTAGGCAGCAAGCAGTATAAGCTTGGACTTGGTAACAAGAAGAGTTTACTAGCTCATTTCAATGTATTAATTCATATTAGGGAGCTACAAAAATAGAGAGAAAAGAGGGATTTAAGAATGTTATATTAAATTTTTAGTCTCAAATTAACAAGTGGATCAAAAATAAAACCCTACCTAAAAAACAATATATATACACAACCTTCCTCAAAAGGAGAAAATTAAACAATATTGCATAAGTGACCAAGTATAAAAATGTAAGCTGGCGTAAGTCACCTAATAAAAGAAAAAAGATTTTCTGATTGGTGATCATTTAACAAAGCTAATTCAACAGTCTGCCATTTATAAGAGGCTCACTTAAAGACAGAAGTGCTAAAACCTTAGAGGATTACATTAATATTAAAAAGGAGAAATGCAAACTAAGAGAAAGAGGAAGTCATAATACTAATATCTAATACGACAAAAAAATCAGACAAAAAGTATTAAAAAAAACAAAGAGGGAAGGGACATGATATAATCTTAAAGGCTATGTTCACAATGACAATATATTTATTAGTATTTATAAACCCACTAACATACCAATAATATTCTTAAAGCAGAAAACAAACCATGGAAGCAAAAACAGGAACACATTAATGACAGGATACATTCTTTCAACCCAAGATCAAGCAAGTCAAAAAATTTTATAGTAAGCTTGTAGAAGACCTAAAAACAAAGCAGAAGTAGATTTATAGATATGTAACTGATCTTGAAAATAGATAATATAGCCTATTTTTAAGAGTATATGGCACATTCAAGAAAATGGACCATATTTTAAGCTATAATAACAGCTTTGTACTATGTTAGTTTACCTAAGCTGGAACCACAGGGCCCTTTCCTGGATGGTTTTGGGTTAGGATTAGGCACAAGAAAAATATTCCAAGAGGTGGAATAAGGACTTGAAACAGCAGCCATGCTTTCACTCAGGTCAGCATAGCTCAAGTACAAGTCTGGGATGTGCTGGCTCGCTTTGTTGCATTTGGGTAGCAGCTGGGTTATTAACTCTTCCAATTCACACTGGTTATGCTACTTCTTTTAGTTCTGCTAATTCCTGGACCAGTTTGTGTACAGGTCTTTAGCAAAGTGCATCACCACCTCTGCAGTTTACCTTCATCATCAAATTTAGAGGCCTAGAAGCAGTGAGAGACTTATGCAGGTTCTGCACAGAGACTGATGTAAGTTCTAGTTCATTCTTAAGTTTCTGGCTCATCCTCATGGGTTTCACTGTGCACCTACACTCACCTACTCCAATTCCATGTTCCCTTCCAGACTTCAGCCCCATCACTGAACTCAGGGATCCAGACTTACAACACCTGCTTAACCAGCCCCCACCATTACTTAAGTTCTAATTTACATAACAAATCCCTTTTATCACTCTTAGTGGTTCTATGCTAGATTTCATTTTCCAAAAATGACCTTAACAATATTTGTCATCCCAGATGCCCTGTCAGAAGCTTGTTACTGGAGTCTATCTCCACCTCTTCTTAATACTGGGAGAGGTCTTTGCTATTGCCTCAACTAATAAAACAGGATGGAAGTGACTCCTGAGACTTCTGAGGTTAGGTCAGATAAAGTGATAGATCTTCTGCCGACTCTCTGTTAGCATGTTTGATATTGAAAGCCAGCCACCATGCTGTGAGGAAGTCTAGGCCACAGAGAGAAACCCACATGAGAGGAATCAAGACCCCCTATCCCTCAGTCCAAGCTGTATTCTCAGCCCTATCCTGCACCAACTTGCCAACCATGTTAGTGACTCACCTTGCAAGTACATCCTTCAGTTCTCAGTTGAGCAACCCCAAATAAGGCTGAATGCAACAGAGATGTGCTTTCCCTACCGAGCCCTGCCCGAATTGCAGAATTCATGAGAAAAGTAAATGATTATAGTTGTTTTAAGCCACTAAATTTTAGGGTAGTTTGTTGCACAGGATAGATGATGAGAACGTCATTTGCTGTTGCTCTAACAAATCAGCCTACAATTCTCTTTTATCTATTTTATGCCACGGTTGAATAATCATATAATTCCAGTAAGCATTAGATCTTTCTGCTCCTCACCAAAAGACATATTAATAGACAAAACGAAAATGCTCAATAGCAAAGATCCCACGGTTTAGGCAGCAAGGCATATTAGTCAATTTGTACCTTACTTCTCTCCCCACTGCCCTTATTACTGGGTCCTTTTAGTTTCCCTGGGAGACTGGGAGGGATTTGATGAACTTAGGTCTTCTCTGGAGTCAGTTTGCAGGGAGGAAATGTCAGCCAGCACTTGATCCTTCTAATAGATATAGTAGTAGTCTCCTAAGCAGACAAACTGGAGTTGTCAATATTTTCATCTCACCCAATTATCAGTCAAAGGGGTTTCTGTCATGTCTCTTAGTAACAGCTTTGCAGGAGTTAGAAGCCCTCTTATGAGAGCCAAATTTATTAATTAGAGGTCTAACAATTGATATATTTCTACTTAGAAGTAATATGGAAAAAAATAAGGAAATATTTCAGAATGTATGTTGACCATTTCCTACAAAATAACAGATTGTAATGCTAAATACACAAATGATTCAGTGGTCAAAATTACGTTTTCTTGGTAATGTTATTACATCTATTTTTAGCAGGCAGCACTTTAGATAATATGAGCTATGAGAATCAAGAAAGATTCAAAATATAGTCATATACGATTTATTTCCAGTAAAACTTGAGACACTGCCATAATTAATTGTTCGGTTAGATCATCTCAGTTTTGAAGGTAGCAAAAAGAAAGGTTGGGACCTTCTTATGTTTTAATTCTCTTTCCATAGTTTATTTTCCACTATCCATTTGAACTTCCCCCAAACAAGTCCCTACTGGCATATTAGATATATTAGTCTTTAAATAGTATCAAATGAATAATATTGTTTTCTTAATCAAAACACATTATTTATGCTGTTATCATTTTTTTATGTTAAGTCACTAGAAAAATTTGGCTATTCCTAAACAGAGTTTGGGATTCACAGAAATTTTACTGGGAGAATCAGAAGGTTAGTCAATACTTTATTCATCTCAACTCATGAGACTTTAATTTAGTTAAAATTTTTTTCTCCTTATTTTTTCCCCTTAGTCAGGAATTAGAACTTCTAAGAAGTCTTTCTACTCAGATCCTGAAAAAATTTCCCTAATAGTACAGTACTGAGTTGTCTCACTGTTAATTCAAAGCAGGTCCTGGGCATGTTGCTTGAGTTGAAGGTTGTGGTTGGAAATCATTCCATGGATGTTTCTAAATGCTTCCACTGTATATTGCATAACACAGGCAGAATTTTTGTGGAGGCTGAGGCCAAGAGGCAAGGGACACCCTGTTACCAACTTCAGACTCCAGATACTCATATGTCTCTCTTTGTATTTATACATGATACATAATTATGATAAAAAAATTCTATAGGTTGTCTTTCTGGAAGGTAAAGCTTCACAATTTTCTTCCCTTATAGAGAGAACAGAACTGTTATTGGAAGACTTTTTATGTCACACTGTAATAAGTGGTAGAGGACAGAATGGAATGTAAATATAAATAGGACATAGATTGGCTTTTGAGAAATTCACAGCCAAATGAGGGAGAAAGACACACAGCATGGTATATTATGAGAGGAGTTCAAATAGAGAACAGAACTTGCTCTATGCAAGAAGGAAAAATCAGGAATTAAGTACAAGAACCTTTAGGGAAGGCTCTCAGAGAAGAAAGAGGAGAGGAATTATTCCATTATAAAAGAAAAAAAATGCTGAAATATCAAAAAACCTATAAAGTATATTTAAAGGGTAAGTGGCTGAAGTTAGGTTGTAGCATATGGGTATATAAGACAAACTGATCTTATACCCACTTTGAAATTTAAGTGAGTCCAGTGATTTTCTTGATTTGTGCCTTATGCATTAAAATTTCAACATCTTATTTTAAAAAACAGGTCTTTAGTTTTCTCTCAACAGCTTCACAAGCCTCTCTATTTTTCTAGTGTTCAGTTCTGTGATTCCCTGTATTTCAAACTTAGTTCTGTCAAGTGTTATTTCCCCCACTTATGCTGCACCATATATCTTTAATTGACATATTTTATAGGCGCAAGAATAAATCAGTGGCTGTGTTCCCCTTACAGACTCCAAAAGGTATTGTTTACCACAATGAATACACTGTTATCTTGCCAACAACTCCCACGTCTGCATTGTCTGGAGGAATAGTATAGAGGGGAGTGAACATAACCTCAGTGGCAGTAAATCAGCATACAGAGTACAGAAAACACCCCTTAAAGGGACCAAACATTTATATTCTGACACAGAATTAGAAATTAAACTGAAACAGAAAAAGTGATTTGGGTAAAACATTTCACCAAAGAGCAATTTCACTAATGGCAGAAGGTAAGTTGACAAAAGTTCATCAATTAGTCATAATAGTGCATTATTGTGAATTAGCTTCCCCAACAGCTCCATGAATCTTTATGCAGAATCTTTATTCACTTTGTTTATACACACTACAAAATCCTAATGGTAGGAATCTATTTTAGGATTGGGATCAAAGTTAAAATAGTGGCACAACTGATTTGACACATTCACATGATTGGCTTTGTCAGAAATGTGTCTGGTAACTTACTAGACCAATTGTCTCATTGTCATTTTCAGTAAACCAGATGACAGAGCCTGTCAGTGAAATATTTTTCCCAGCATGCAGAAGTATCACCAGCTGCTCCAATGTGAACTATTTTTACTGTAGGGAGCAGAAATGTTTATCCTACTTTTTTTTTTTTTTTAACATCTTTATTGGAGTATAATTGCTTTACAATGGTATGTTAGTTTCAGCTTCACAACAAAATGAATCAGTTATATATATATACATATGTTCCCATATCTCTTCCCGCTTGTGTCTCCCTCCCTCCCACCCTCCCTATCCCACCCCTCCAGGCGGTCACAAAGCACCGAGCTGATCTCCCCGTGCTATGCGGCTGCTTCCCACTAGCTATCTACCTTACGTTTGGTAGTGTATATATGTCCATGCCTCTTTATCGCTTTGTCACTGTTTACCCTTCCCCCTCCCCATAGCC
Source organism: Tursiops truncatus (assembly GCF_011762595.2). NCBI lineage: Eukaryota > Metazoa > Chordata > Mammalia > Artiodactyla > Delphinidae > Tursiops > Tursiops truncatus. The sequence continues at coordinate 67,070,419 of NC_047036.1, forward strand.
TCAATTGAGCTATTTGTAATGAGGTGGATAGACCTAGAGTCTGTCATACAGAGTGAAGTAAGTCAGAAAGAGAGAGACAAATACCGTATGCTAACACATATATATGGAATCTAAGAAAAAAAAATGTCATGAAAAACCTAGGGGTGAAACAGGAATAAAGACACAGACTTATCCTACTTTTTATATACTGAAAGGTGAACTGTATGATCATAATATATTTCCAGTAATCAAGAATTTTGAGACCATGAGAAAATACAATGGAATATAAGGTTATAATATGGATATTTATTTAAAAAAATAGAGGTGATAAGTCAGATCAGGATCACCCAGTTATGCAAATGAGCAAGGAAAGCGTGGATAATAACATCATACTGACAAGATATAGTGTAAAGAACACTGGGTCCCATGTTTTGAAAGAACTGGTCTACTATATAAGTTACAATTACTGAATACAATCAACTTTTCCACGTTCTGGGTTTAGTAATCCCAATCATGTAAATATTTACCATTGTCCTTTTATATTTGAAAATAACTTTAAACATTCATTATTATCTTCATGAACTTCTTGTCATCTTACTTCTCCAGTATAGGAACTAATTTGCTTGTTAAACTTTTTGTGATCCAGAGAAGTTTACTGACTTCCTCAAGATTGCATGGGAAAGAAGGTATACAGATGCAAATGAGCATGTGAAAAGATAGTCCACTTCATATGTTATTATTAAATTCCAAATTAAAACAACAGGATACCACTACATACCTATTAAAGTAGCTAAAATTTAAAACACTGCCAGTACTAAACGCTGGTCAGGTAAATATTTTTTCTAGGTAATTTTTCCACATACTTATCATATATTCAAGGAGACTTTTATACTGAAAAAGATTCTCAATTACTGCTACTGGAGAATGAGAAGTGTTTAATCTATCACTTCAATTCCCTCTATCATTTTTTTACATACCTTTATTTCTGTAAACACTAAACTTCACTCTCAATTCCACTGGATCCATTCTTACTTTTCATGTGTAGTTACTTAGAGTAGGTAAGATCAATGTCACTGAGATTTTAGTTAACTTGAATTAACCTCAAATGTTGCTTAAAACGTTTGAAGTGTATCAGTTTTTTTCCTGTATTTAATAAATCAGCAGGTAAGTAGGATACTGCTAGATGAGACTGACTGATGGGTAATAGTTGTTAACATGTTGATGTGTAATGGGGGAAAATATTCCTGTTAAGTATACATGTATGCCAAACATGGATAACAATCACCTTGATTTTCCACTAGCATATTCTGAGACTGTAAAACCAAAGGTCTTGAAACTTGGATTTCGTTTTATTCTCAGGCTACTTTTAATCTTACTATTGTACATTAACCTCTGAGATGCACCACACATGCAATTAATGAACATATTGCAAGTTCCTTATGTCATCCTATGCAATAGGAAGAGACAATCAACAATAGCTTGCTCCTAAGAATGTAAATCTGGCCTTTTACACGAGCGAGTTCACATGGTGTCCTAAAGGTGCCTAGTCTGATTTGCTTATTCTCTAACTGCTGATTCCAGTTAGATACAATCATGAACTAAACCATAGCTATTTTGCTGCTCAGCAGTCTAGCTTTACAAAATCAAGCTGTCTTCTTTCTACATCCTTGAACAAATGGAACTATCATGGCTTGTGAACTGAATTTCAGTAATCTATGTGGTGGTGATGACATTTCAAACAAAATCTTACAATTTTTGAAACATAAGTCACATCCTTAAAGGAAAAGCCACAAATAAATTTACAGGTACATTTAGCGTAAGGGAATAAGAAATGAAAACCCATTCCAAACATTTCATATTTCAGCTTTATTTTCTAATGCATTAAATTTCAAATTTGTTTTTATTCAGATATGGAATAATCTATATTTTCATATATTTCTATTAAAGTCATTGTGTGATTTATTAAGACAAAAACTCAAGTTTCCATAAAGCATATAGCTAAGGAAAAGAACTTTTAATATTTTTTGCACAAAAAGCTGAATGTCTCAGAAACTTTTTTTGAATAGTATTAAGAGTAAGAAAAAGCCTCATGTTCTGCTTAAAATTCTAACTTGGAAATAGAGGTGCTGTTGTCCTGATGTTCTTTACTCTTGATTTGGACTACCTTTTGTTATCTTCCTGAGTCAACTAATTGTAGCTAAAATTCTATACTGATTGTGGATATATGTTCCAGGCCAAAGGAACACATCAGATCCTTGAGGGCTAATGATCAGTAGAGGAAGCTTATAGCAGGGTCAACAGTCTATAATACGCCCGCATCCTGGTTGCTGTGTCTACTGCGTCTATCACCTGCTGATCTGCCATAATGAAATCTATCATACTTGGTAATTTGCTTTCTCCTGGAAGCATTTCATGTTCTGATACACTCATAATTTTCCCATAAGGGGACTGATACAAACTTAGTTGTCAATATGATGGTCATATGCTTTTATCTATCCTTTCTGCCTCCAAAAATGTGTATTACAAATCTTTTCTAGACATGTCTTTGCTATTGAATATCTTTGATAATGAGAGGCTTGGTATTGTTGGGGCCTAGCAGTGATTCCCAAGAAGGCTGCAAATAATTTTCACTTTAATAAAATATTCATTATTTAGTTGATTTTATTACATAGCATAGTATAATGTTTCTTGTGTGAAAAATCTTGTGACTAAGTGTAATTCTAAGACATATCAAACAATAAGATCAAAAGTCCCTTCCAAAACACACACACACACACACACACACACACACACACACACACACACACACACACACTTCTTGGTCTAGACCGGCTCAAGCACTTGGGAAATAACATCCAGGGAATTACATGTAGGAGAGAAACTTCTGAGTAGAGAAACACATGAAATGCTTGGGGAGTTAAGTATGTCTTAGGTGACCAACAGCAAAAAATCCCAGTCAAAGACCTAGGTCTCAAGTTGTATCTTTCCTAGGGAATAACTGCTTCTTATTTTTCACATCTATTTTTTGAGGAAAAAACACACTCTTCTTAAAATTTCCTCATAAGGCAGAATCTTTACTGATAAAAAACTAAAGCCAGACCTCAGCTTTGCCACAATCAAACAGATAATTATAACTAAACTAGACCATTATTTACCACAAAATACTTAATTCTACTTCCAGAATTTAATGGTACATTTTTTTCTAACTCAGCTATTAAAATAGAAACTTCATAAACTTGAAGTCCAACTGCATTTCAAAGTACATATTTTATTTTTAATAAACAACAACACATGAATATATGTCTTGTAAAAGTCTTAATTACTACCGAAACAGCTGAAGTTTCCTATGACAACCTACCCCTAAATCCAGTTCCCCTCTCCATATTAAATTTAGATTAAAAAATTTAACAATAAACCAGAAGGTATGGTAGTAATTTTAAGAAAAGAAGACACTCTGTGGAACTATGCAAGTGTGAATTCAAAGCCTGTTTTTATATTGCTAAGCCACGTTTTCTAGGGCAAATCTCTTAGGTTCTCTGGGTTTCAGTGTCCTTAAATGTAAAATGCAGGGTAGTTATGAATTTTTAGAGATAATGTGTTATGTGTCTGTTATGTACTAGCTGCTAAAAAATAGTTGTTAAATTATTAAAGAAAGCACAAACACAAAAGTATTAAAAATACCAAGACATAGTGAAAAATCAGATTCTAACCTGAAGGCAAAGATAAACACAAGCTTAGTAAGTTTATTTAGACATTCTCAACCAAGAAACTAGAGATGAGTTTTCCTGATGCCATATCTACAGAATAAGTTCCAGAGGTGGCAGATCAAATTCCTCCAAGATACATGTGTGCTCACTCCGACAAAGAACCTCTGGAGCAAAAGCCAGGAACAATGTGAAAAAAAACAAAAACACTTTGTACTAAAACCGAAACAAAAGTCAAACAAAACAAAATCTTACTTCTAGTTCTCAAAGTGTAAATTTTGAGTCAGTAACAAAATAAGACTTCTAGTCTTAAACTATCATTTCAGAAAAAAAGGGAATCAAAATTCTAAACTTTATGTATTTAGTAAACTTAAGTTAATCCTATACAGTAAGTCCCCTACATACGAACCTTCAAGTTGCGAACTTTCAAAGATGCGAACGTGCATATTCGCATGTCCAATCACGTAAGTTAGTTCACATGTATGGCATACATTGTCACGTGCGTGCCTCCTCTACAAGTGGTTGTACTTTTGTGTACTCTACCGAACAGTACTGTGTAGAGTACAGTAGTACAGTTTCTTTATTTCAAGCCTAGGATGTCCGGAGGCAAGCATAAAAGTAGTGGTGATGTAGCTGGTACTGCTAAGAAGCACCATCTGTTGTACTGTACTACTGTACTTTTCAAGGTACTGTACTGTGAGATTAAAAATGTTTTATTTTTTGTGTTTGTTTTTTTTAATGTATTATTATTAATACATAAAAGTATTATAAACCTATTACAGTACAGTACTATATAGTCGATTGTGTTAGTTGGGTATCTAGGTTAACTTTGTTGGACTTATGAATGCGCTCTTGGAATGGAACTCATCCGTGTGTAAGGGCCTTACTGAACTGACTGCTTTATTTAAAAAATATTTTTGCTAGGGGAAATTTGATAATAAAACACATCCCAAAAGATGTTTAAAGAAGGTCACATAAACCTCCCTGAATGTAGGATGCTAACCTTGTGGCTCAAGTGTCAAAACAATGAATGTGTCTATGGGCCATGTTTGTATGATATCCTATGAGAGCACCATCTGAGAGCTGGCATTTTTTTTTTTTTTTTTTTTGCGGTGCGCGGGCCTCTCACTGTTATGGCCTCTCCCATTGCGGAGCACAGGCTCCGGACGCGCAAGCTCAGCGGCCATGGCTCACGGGCCCAGCCGCTCCGCGGCATGTGGGATCCTCCCGGACAGGGGCACGAACCCGTGTCCCCTGCATCGGCAGGCTCACTCTCAACCACTGCGCCACCAGGGAAGCCCGAGCTGGCATTTCTGATAGTACCAAATATGTGAATAGTCCTTCTACATTTGTAATATTAGGGACATTGTAAAACAACTGCTTCAACTTTGTAGCTTGTATGCTTGCAAATGGAAAGAATATAAGGTTTATAAACGTTAGTTGTTTTGAGAGGAGGCTGGATTGGGGGGACATGAAAGAGAGGAGGAATCATTTCAATGTCTATATAAAAATCATTGATGGGAATAAAAGGACTTAGGTGGAGAATCCTTTGCCTTTCAAATGTAACATGATAGATTTTATAAAATCAAATTGAGAAACAGGCAAGCTTTCAATTCTGAAGGGAAAGAAGAAGAGCCTATGTATGAAATGAATAAATGTTTTAAAGAGTAGAAAGAATAAATTGGGTGTTAGATGAATAAATGTTTGACTCTTTTGAAAGAACTGGTTAATTTCTATGAAAAAGTAAACAACATGAAAGAGTAACAGCCTGGTAGAAAGCAGCTGGAATGAGCAGCACATATTTGTCATGACTCTGATATTATGTAGATTTTTAAATGTACAGTGTAATTTTAATCCCATGTGCACAAGAATTATGATATATTCTCCTACTTCCCTGAATCCACCTTAAATTAGAATGAAGTTTAAAACACATTAAATGAGTAGCACAATCATTTCTTAAGGGGCTGTTCATATTACTGGGCCATTGGCTCATCAGTTGAATCTCCTTATTTTACATATTCCTTTAATATAACCAAAAATTAGAAGAAATGAATAACAATTATGTCCTCATTTTCCTCTCAATTTAAGACCGACACACCTATAATGATAGGCATTGTACCAAAATCTTATATAATCAGAGATGGGAAAGTTTCAGAATGCTTATCAGTTTGAATGTTAATTTGAACAAATATTGCAATGTCTTTTATGAAATGTTATCAAAATAATTAAAACACATGTACTTCCAATGTAGAACTTAAAACCAACAGGAAAGTTTAACTTAATTTTTTCTTCTTTTACTGACAGACTGTAAGAGTTCGGTAAAAATAGATTTTTTTCAATGTTATGCTAATGTATTTATGAGTCTATTTTAAATAAAAAAAGATTAAAAGTATGAAAAAATATTTATAAAAGGGGAACTAGAAAGCTTATTAAGTATTTATGGAGGTCTTATAATAATAGATAAGTATTTTAAGGTTTAATTAAACATGATGCCATCCTCTATTTTTTTATCAGTGCTATGTTTATGTGGAATAAGAATGAACCTATATATAAACAGGTTTCTTTATCTAGGTCTTTCCCACATGCCCCAAATATTTTAAGAAGTCTTTTTCCCCATTAATTAGATTTTATTATATAATTACCATAGTATTTTTTAAACTTTTATGAAACCAACAAGGTTTGGATAGGAATCACTGCACTGACTACTGAGATTTATAGGATATTGATATTTTCTGGCACTCTTTAAGGAGCATACTGAAATTCCTCCAAGCCCTCAAATAACACATCATCCAGGCTATTAGCAGATTTTTTTTTTCAGTTTTGTTTGTATTTTCAGGAAAGATTAGGAGTGGCATGATGTTTTGGATAAAGCATGAGCCAAAGTATTGATGTGCTAGTTGGAAGTGCAAATAGAAATTTGGGGGTGGTTATCCCCTATCTCAGCTTAGATTTTACTTACTGTTGCTGTTATTTATTTATTTTGGAGGCAGAAGCAATTCTATGCACCACCTCGGAGGCCAGAAGGAACAGCTGGCATTTGCTATTCTTGAAAGAGGTGCCAAGGATAGAAATACGTGGCTAACTGGCAGCGTAAATGACTTTGAAATCTGTCTCAGCAGCTGTCACTGCGATGGGCACAGTACAAATACGCAAAACGTTGCTCTTCGCTGCCAAGGCCTTCTGCACTTTTGGCAGCGTATCCTCAGCAGTTCTGAGTGTGGTGTGGCTGCCTTCAAGGTAGCAGGGCTGTGTGGGTCAATGTGTAGAAAGACACTGGATCTTTCATTTCATGGCATGTTTGCCCAAGGAAAACAAAGAGAAGGCGTGGCTATCTTTGTCTCACTGACTTCATGTTTGCCCTTTAATTTGATTTTGTTTTCTGGTCAAGTAAATTTTAAGAAATCTACTGGTGGTTTTGAGAATTTTGTGGTCCTTAAGAAAACATGATGTGAAGGAGGAAAGCCAAGTTCTTAGGTACAAGATCCACCAGGTGGCTCAGTTGTCTAAAGGTAATTTCACATTTATTGCTTCCTCCCTATCTGCAATATAACTTTAACAATATACTTTGTGAGCTTTAAAGACCATCAAGTGGGAGAATGTAAATGACTTAATTTTTAGATCCTATTTTTTTAAGAGCCTTTGCAATATATCTATAGATGATTAGTATATAATTTGGCAAATATGGTAAGGAAAAGGTAGATAATAACAATCCCACTATATAAACAAAAGATTAAATTTCAATAGATTAGGGGGCATTTAGTTTGCCCAAGTGGTAACTGCTGTAAACAAACATTTTACACCACCTACCACTTTAAATGGAAGATAACAATGGTTTGTCAAATACAAGCTGCAACTTTTTAACATGTACCTGGGCATGAAGCTGAGCACTTAGTAGAAACCTTATTGCAAGCTTGACTCTGATATGATGGCCTTCCCTCCACCTCTCAATCTATTCTTGCCCCAATTTCCCTTTCCAGTTGCATCCTTCTCCAGAAAAACTGTCTTCCTTTCTACTGTCTCATAGTCATTGCACCTTCCTACCTCCTGGCCTTTGCTGTCCGTCACTTGTATCACCTTTCCCTTTTCCATCTAGACCTATCAAACTGGATACCCTTTTTCTAGGTCCTACTTAAATACCAGTAGCTGGTGGAAGCCTGAGTAAGATAATGTAATATACATTTACTGTGGCTTTACACTTGAATAGGACACATTTTTAAGTGCATTATATGAGGTGTTGAGACATTTATATTAAACAGAAATGATTTAGCCTTGACTTTAAACAGCACACTGTTTAGGGAAATATCATCTGGAGGCAGACAATGAGAGAAAATGAGAAAGACTTTCGGAGACAAGCTATTTACAACTGTGACGAGAGATCAACAACTGTGACCAGGAGAAAGAAAAAAAAAGGAGGACTGGACAAAAGCAGAAACTGAATGGTGATACAAGCCCTCAAGGTCTTGGCCACCCCAGTGGGGGCTCTGGAGAGGGTGTGGCATTGTAATCTCATGTTGGCTGTGCCTTCACACCACTACCTCACCCATTCATCTGGGGAGGGCACAGCATTCATCCCGCTGAACTTCTGCAACTGAGGCAGAATCTGAGGAGCTGACAGAAATCCTTTACAATTAATTTTTCTTGTGTATTCTTTGATAGCAAGGCAGTAGAGAGATATATCACAAGATCTTCTGATTTAAAAAAAATTATATAAGTAATAAAACTAAGTGCTATCAAGCACTTATATCTTAGTTCATTGGCAACATTGTTTTTTCTTCTAATTGGTATAACATTATTTGTCACACTTTACAATATTTTTAAATAGAATTTATTTTTAGAGCAGTTTTAGCTTTATATCAAAATTGAGTGGAAAGTACAGAGTTCTCTCTCTCTTTCACTCACTCACTCACACACACACACACACACACACACACACACACAGCCTCTCTCACTATTAACATCCAGAACCAAAGTGGTACATTCGTTACAACCCATGAATTTACATTGACACATCACCACCCAGAGTCCATAGGCTACATTAAGGTTCACTTGGTATTGTAATTTCTATGGGTTTGAATACATTTATAATGATATGTGCCTACCGCTACAGTATCACACATAACTGTTTCACTACTCTAAAATTCTTGTGCTTTACCTATCCATCCCTTCCTCTCCTCTAATCCTTGGCAGCCACTGTTCTCTTTGCTGTATCTATAGTTTAGCCTTTTCTAGAATGTCATCTAGTTGGAATCACATAATACATAGGTTTTTCAGGTTGGCTTCTTTCACTTAATATGTAATTAAAATTCTTCACTGTCTTTTTATGGTTTGATAATTCATTTCCTTTTAGCACTGAGTAATATCCCATTGTCTGGATGCGCCACACTTTATTTAATCACTCACCTGCTGAAGGACATCTTGGCTGCTCCCAAGTTTTGGCAATAATAAATAAATTGCCGAAACCCACACAGGTTTAGGTTTCTGTGAGGACATAAGTTTTCAACTTACTTGGGTAAATACCAAGGAGCATGGCTGCTGGACTGTATGGTAAGAGTTTGTTTGCTGTAAAAAAAACTGCCAAACTGTCTTCCAAAGTGTCTGTACCATTTTGCACTTCCAGTGTGAAAAATAAACACAGCTGGATGCTAGCTAAATTGGTAAAAACAAATTTTATTTAGTAAGCACTGATAGTAGGGTAGAGAGCTGAGCTCCCTTCCCATTTGTGCAGAGGTGATAGGGTGTTTTAAAGGGAGGATGGCAGGTGCTAAGTGGGAGCTTAATAGAGTCAGAGAAGTTACAGTAAGTCCCCTACATACTAACGAGTTCTGTTCCGAGAGTACGTTCATAAGTCCAATTTATTTGTAAATCTAACAAAGTTAGCCTAGGTACCCAGCTAACACAATCGGCTACACAGTACTGTACTGTAAAAGCTTCATAATACTTTTCACACAAATAATACATTAAAAAAACAAAAAATAAAGAAAGCATTTTGAATCTTACAGTACAGTACCTCGAAAAGTCCAGTAGTACAGGACAGCAGCTGGCACACAGGGGCTGGCATCGAGTGAACAGGCAAGAAGAGTTACTGACTGGAGGAGGGAGAGGAGGTGGGAGATGGTAGAGCTGAAGGATTGTCAGCAATAGGAGACGGAGGGCAAGCTGCAATTTCACTCACGCCTGACACTAACGACACAGGTTCTGGTTCCTTGCTGGATTCAATTCTATCTACCCTCTTGAAAAAATGATCCAGTGATGTCTGGGTAGTACTGTACCAGCTACATCACTGCTGCTTTTACACTTGTTTCTGGACATCCTGGGCTTGAAATAAAGATACTGTACTACTGTACTCTACAGAGTACTATACAGTAAAGTATACAAAAGCACAACTACTTGTAGAGGATGCATGCACGTGACAATGTACGCCAGACATGTGAACTAACTTACATGATTGGACATGCGAATGCACTCTCACATCTTTGAAAGTTCACAACTTGAAGGTTCGTATGTAGGGGACTTACTGTACAGAGGGTTGGTCAGTGTAAATGAGATGAGGACAGTTGTGTTTGCCAGCTGTCAGTTATTGAAGTTAGGATTCTACCCCTCCCAGGGACACTGGGAAAAAGAGGCCCGACCCTTCCTGATGATTACATTTCAAAGGAATGGTTCTCAGGTCCTTAAGAAAGATACTTCTGAGTTGTTAAAGATACATGTTCACAATTGTAAGGCATTTTAAATAAATGCTGTAGGAAAGGGGAGTCAGGGACCTATCCTCAGATGTTGGTTAGAAGGAACAGCACATTTTCCTGGCAGTGCTGAGCTTTCTCAGGCAGCCATTTAACAGAGGGGTCAGGTCGTCCTAGGGACACAGCCTTATGCTGCTAGAAGCAATGATAGATTTGGTCATTTCTCAGTGCAAAGTTTTGCATAAAGTTATGCGCCAAAAGATCCGAGGTTCTCATCAGCAGTGAATGAGAGTTCCTGTGGCACTTCATCCTCACCAACACTTGGTGTTGTCCGTGTTCTGGATTTTGGTCATTTTAATAGGTGTGATTGGTATATTGTTGCAATGTACATTTGCTCGACCACATATGATGCTGAGCATCTTTTCATAGACTTACTTGCCATCTATGTAGCTTCTTTGGTGAGGTGTCTGTTAAGATCTTTGGCCCATTTTTTATTTGGGCTACTTGTTTTCTTATTATTAAGTTTGAAGGGTTTTCTGCATAGTCCTTTATCAGATATGTCCTTTGCAAATATTTTCTCCCAGTCTTTGGCTTCTTTTTTTATTCTTTTGATTGCGAATTTTGCAGAGTAGAAGTTTTGAATTTTATTGAAGTCTGGCTTATCAGTTATTTGTTTCATGGATCGTGCCTTTGTTGTTGTATCTAGAAAATCTTTGCCATACCCAAGGTCATCTAGATTTTTCTCCTCTGTTATCTCTAAAAGTTTTCCAGTTTGAAAAAGACCCAGGAGAGCCAGCACAACATTGAAGAAGAACAAAGTCAGAAGACTGACACTTCCTGACTTAAAGAATTACTCTAAAGCTACAGTAATCAAGAAATTGTGGTATGGGCAAAAGAACAGACAAATAGATCAGTGAAACAAAATAGAGAGCCTGGAAATAGATACAAATACAGTCCAATGATTGACAAAGACATTACAACGAGGAAAAAATAATCTTTTCAACAAATAGTGCTGGAACAACTGGATATTCACAAGAAACAAACAAAAAAGGAATCTAGACATAGAATTTACACCCTTCACAAAAATTAACTTAAAATATATATTAGATCTAAATTTAAAATACAGTTATCATCAAAATAATAGTAATCTTGTTGAATATGCCTGGCAACTTTTTCTGCCCATTGGTCCCCCACTTTCAACCTTTGGACTATTTCTTCTAACACTGGAATTATCTTGTTCCTGAATATTTGACAGGACTCTCAGTAAAATTATTTGGGTTTTTCTTCCATTTTGGCATAGATTTAAAAAATTGTTTGATATCTTGACTACTTACAGCTAATCAGGCCTTCCCTCCACCTTCCTTGAGCCAGTTTTAGTGATATTTCTCTGAACTTCACGATTTTTACCTAGAATTTTATTTGTATAAATTTGTCCACAATTCTGTTACCTTTTAGAAATGTGTTGTGCCTACAATTATGTCATATCTTAATTTCTAATATTTACTTGTGCTTTCTTTTCTCTCTTATTAATTTCTGAATAGCTACTTTATTTTAATGTATCAGCCTGGGTTCTACTAGGAGTGGGTACCAAGATGGAATTAAATGTGCAAAGGTTTCATCAAGGGAAATGCTGGTGTAAGAGAAAATAGAGAGGGAGATGGTGAAGATCTAAGAGAGCCACCAGACCACAGGCAAGTCTGATTGAAAGAGAAGAAGAGATGGAGGAAAGGCTGGGTAAAGTGCCTTATACAGCTATCCAATCAAAACAGACATGGCAAGGCCTTTGAAAAGTCCCTGAGCTGAAGTCTGCCACAAGAGGAGTCCCACGTCTCCCAGGATCAGGCTTACATTATGATCCCATTTCTAACTGGGAGAAGCCCGTGGTCTTGGTGTAAACAAGACAGTGATTTCAGAGCACAGCAGCTGTTACTGTTGATAGATTACATGCTCATAGGTCGAGGTATGTGAGGTGCATCCTCTTTGCTGCTGCAATTGATTTTTGTAAAGAGCTAGCTTTCTGGTTTGTTAATTCTATTTTATCTTTATTTTTAATTTCATTAATTTCTCCTCTAAACTCTATTTTCTTCCCCTAATATAGCACCTAAATTAGCATTGTCTTCTGCAGTACCATTTTTGCTGCATCTCTTGAGTTCTTATATATGAAGCTTTCATTATTTAATTTTGAGAATTTTCTAATTTTTATTATGATTTCTATTATGACCATGCCGATTTAGAGATTTATTTTTAACTTTTATTACTTTTTTCTTTAAAGTTATCATTTGGTTTAGAAGTTGACACATATCTTGAAGAAAAATTACACATAAATTATCAGGGTTTTTGATTCCTCAAATACTGAATGCTTGATAACTTTGAAGTGTAATTTTTAGTCACCTCAAGCTAGTGATACCATTGTGATCCTTTCATTTTAGCTTTTATGTCCTCAGTTCAAATAGGTTTCAAGGAGAAAAACTCAAGAATTTGAGGCTCACATCAATGTGTTTTTCTCCCTGTTCTTGCCTCTTAGGTCTGGTTGTCATGGTTGTTTCCTAATAATTTTTAAACCTCTCCTTATATGTATATATGTACATATATGTGTATATGTATGCATGTATGTATGATATATAATACTTATAAGTTATACATATATTGAATAAAGTATACATAGTTTAAATTTATGCATTTAAACATATACTATATATACAAATATACTATTCCATATATTTTATATATGTATAAATCTATCATCTATTCTTTTATCTAATATTCACCTTGTGTTATCTTCTGTGGGGAGGTTACCTTGATATCAGCTATTCTATCATAGATATAACCCAAAATGTCATTTTTATCACACTGTCAAGCTTTCTTTGGCCTTTTTGAAAATATTCTTTTTTAAAAAAAACTGCTTAAGTTATGATTGACTAAAACACTTTTTTTAAAATATAATATTACTCCCAAATTTATTTGTAAGGTACACAATCTGTGTCTATTCTTTCAAAGGTTATCTTTGGTATTTTAACTCCATACATTATTTAACACAGGATAAATTTATTAAAGTTTTCATATTTGTAACTAATTCAAGGACTATAGAAAGCACTGTCTCTGATTATGATCCTTTTCTTGACTCACATATCCTTTAAATCAAATATCATAGTTCTATCTTTTTTTTACCTTTTTATTTTAAGATATTAGTCATTCTTATTGCTATATTTTGTAGTCAATATATGGTTAGATTTACCCAAGTATTTACCACTTTCTTTACTTGACATATTTTTCTTGTATGTCAGAACTTCCTTTTATATTATTTTCCTACTCCTTGAAAAGCACACTTTTGAAGATTTTTTAAATGAGATTCATTGCTGTTAAACTTTTCTACATTCCGGTATTACTAAAATTGTCTATTTCACTCAAAGTTTTAAAGATTTTTTAAAAGTTTTTTTCCAGTGGACATTTTCTCCTGGCCTTTTGAAAAATTATTCTACTGTCTTCTCATTTCTGTTTTTGTTAACTCTTAATAGGTAATTTATCATTTACCTCTTTTAACGTCTTTTCTTTGTCTTTGGTGGTTAGTATAAAAATTATATATTGATGTGTACATTTATTTTTTATTGATTCTTTTTGCATTCATTGTGTTTGCTGATTTTGAGTGCATGTCTCTCAACAGAAAATGTTTAGCCGTTACCTCTAAAATATCTCCTTTCCCTCATTTGTTAGATCTCATCTATCTTCCAAGTTTTGTAAACCCTCTATCTTCTGACACTGGTTTTGGAGGTGTATTCTAGATAATTTCTTCAGTTCTTACAGTTCACTGATTATCTCATGAACTTTTTAAAATATCTTACTTCTGAACTTCTAGTTTAAATAATTATATAAGTTTTCAAATCTAGGATTTATTTCATAATTTTAAAAACTTTTATTTTGATCACCTTTTATATTATTTTAAAATACTGGCAGATTTATTTTACATTGTATATCCCAGACTTTCAATTCTTACTAATACTTGCCAAAATGTTGGTCTTACTACAAAGTACAAAGTAGAAAAATTATTAGTTAAAATACTACTACAAAGTAGAAAAGTTACATCCTACTACAAAGTAGAAAAATTATTTATTAAAACCAAATAAAACGAATTGACTCTGCTTGATTACTATTCAGAAAAGTACAAACTGAAACTGTATTCCAGTAGGTACCCTTAAATACTTTCCTCATTAGTATGCTGCTATAATAATAGCCAGTTAGAATGATTATAAATTATTAGATGAACAACTAAAACGGTAGGTTGCATACCTAGGAATAAACCTACCTAGGGAGACAAAAGACCTGTATGCAGAAAATTATAAGACACTGATGAAAGAAATTAAAGATGATACAAATAGATGGAGAGATATACTATGTTCTCGGCTTGGAAGAATCAACACTGTGAAAATGACTCTACTACCCAAAGCAATTTACAGATTCAATGCAATCCCTATCAAACTACCACTGGCATTTTTTCACAGAACTAGAACAAAAAATTCCACAATTTGTATGGAAACACAAAAGACACTGAATAGCCAAAGCAATCTTGAGAACGAAAAACGGAGCTGGAGGAATCAGGCTCCCTGACTTCAAACTATACTACAAAGCTACAGTAATCAAGACAGTATGGTACTGGCACAAAAACAGAAATATAGATGAATGGAACAGGAGAGAAAGCCCAGAGATAAACCCATGCACATACAGTCACCTTATCTTAGATAAAGGAGGCAAGAATATACAGTGGAGAAAAGACAGCCCCTTCAATAAGTAGTGCTGGGGAAACTGGACAGGTATATGTAAAAGTATGAAATTAGAACACTCCCTAACACCATACACAAAATTAAAAAATGGATTAAAGACTTAAATGTAAGACCAGACACTATAAAACTCTTAGAGGAAAACATAGGCAGAACACTCTATGACATAAATCACAGCAAGATCCTTTTTGACCCACCTCCTAGAGAAATGGAAATAAAAACAAAAATAAACAAATGGGAACTAATGAAACTTAAAAGCTTTTGCACAGCAAAGGAAACCATAAACAAGATGAAAAGACATCCCTCAGAATGGGAGAAAATATTTGCAAATGAAGCAACTGAGAAATGATTAATCTCCAAAATTTACAAGCAGCTCATGCAGCTCAATATCAAAAAAAACAAACAACCCAATCCAACAATGGGCAGAAGACCTAAATAGAAATTTCTCCAAAGAAGATATACAGACTGCCAACAAACACATGAAAAAATGCTCAACATCACTAATCATTAGAGAAATGCAAATCAAAACTACAATGAGGTATCACCTCACAGCACTCAGAATGGCCATCATCAAAAAATCTACAAACAATAAATGCTGGAGAGGGTGTGGAGAAAAGGGAACCCGCTTGCACTGGTGGTGGGAATGTAGATTGATACAGCCACTATGGAGAACAGTATCGAGGTTCCTCAAAAAACTAAAAATAGAACTACCATATGATGCAACAATCCTACTACTGGGCATACACCCTGAGAAAACCGTAATTTAAAAAGAGTCATGGACCACAATGTTCACTGCAGCTCCATTTACAATAGCCAGGACATGGAAGCAACCTAAGTGTCCATCAACAGATGAATGGATAAAGATGTAACACATATATACAATGGAATATTACTCAGCCATAAAAAGAAACAAAATTGAGTTATTTGTAGTGAGGTGGATGGACCTAGTGTCTGTCATACAGAGTGAAGTAAGTCAGAAAGAGAACAACAAATACCGTATGCTAACACATATATATGGAATGTAAGAGGAAAAAAAAAGGTCATGAAGAACCTAGGGGCAAGATGGGAATAATGACACAGACCTACTAGAGAATGGACTTGAGGATATGGGGAGGGGGCAAGGGTAAGCTGTGACAAAGTGAGAAAGTGGCATGGACATATACACTACAAAACATAAAATAGATAGCTAGTGGGAAGCAGCCACATAGCACAGGGAGATCAGCTCGGTGCTTTGTGACCACCTAGAGGGGTAGGATAGGGAGGGTGGGAGGGAGGTAGACGCAAGAGGGAAGAGATATGGGAACATATGTATATATATAACTGATTCACTTTGTTATAAAGCAGAAACTAACATACCATTGTAAAGCAATAATACTCCAATAAAGATGTTAACCCCTCCCCCCCAAAAAAGGTAGATTGCAAAATGATATACAGATTGTGATTCAAATTTAATGTAGAAATATATATTTTACATAGAGACAAAATGACTATCCTATGTGTACCAAAAACATAACTTGGTGTAAAGGTGATTTTCTATTTATATTGTATAGATTTATACACATAACTTTACATGTTTTTACTTGTGAAAAAACAAAAATAATTATACAAGCCTTTTAAATAAATCCTTGTGATATTTTTGACATAATGTCAGGAGATGGATACTAGATTTCTGTATTAGTTGCCAAAGAAGCACTTATCTTCCCTAGTCAATTGAATATAGTATGGGAGAAATATATATGCTTAATATATTTATTATGCTTAATATAATAAATTAATGAATTATCCAACGTACATAGCACTTTGGGAAAGATAAAAATGATAAGTGCTCTTAAGGAGATTATATTCTAGTAACAAGACAACATATAAAAAAGAAAATAGAGCAAAAGACTGAGCAGATGCCATAATTGTTGTTAAAATGCAAGGCAGTATTTTCTCTTAACCTTGCTACTACTAGTGAACAGAGGTAAGTCAGTTAAACTCTTTTTGTGATCTTCCTCATTTGTCAATGTCATTGCTCTCCTACCTAATTCATGGTGTTAGATAAAATTTGGTCACACACAAAGTAGTGCCTTACAAAAATTAAAAAAAAAAAAACATTTGTGTTAGTGGATGCATTACTGACTATTCTAGCGGAGAAGTCATTTAAGTGTTGTTTTATGTCTCAGATGGTGAACATGAGTTGAAATTATTCTTTTTAAATAACCTTATGAATACATGTGGGAAGGATGACAGAGGACAGGTAGGTAGTCTCAGTGCTCTCTGTTCACAGACTAGAAGTCTAATTTCCAATGGCTGTTTTGATTTTTTTTTTTCGTTTTTACGAAGTAAACTGGAAAAGATGAAAGGATCGTCATAATTACTGGGAAAACAATGTGTCTACAATCTAAAACCACATGTACCTAGGTAGGGCTTTTTGGCTTGGTGAAAGTCACACCATACCACAACTCATGGTCGTTAGGGACCCTATGGGCAAATGTGCATGGTGGTCAAAAAACCTCTTGAGAGAAAAGGGTTGATAGTTTCCCACTTTCTTTTTTCAGTTTCATGGTCACTGATATATTTCTAGTCATTGGCAAGGAAGGGCTTTACTGACACTGACGAGCAGAAAAGGGTACAAAAGTTCCACTATGTGAAAGGCTGTCAGTGGACTTTGTTGGGGACCAGAACTCAATATGTTGCTTGGATTGTCACGGGGAAAGGCATTATGGAAAGCATGACATTTGGCTAAATCCTGAAATATTTCCTGAAATCTATAGGTAATGAACATATGTTTGATCACTTAATAAGAACAACATGTAGGATCCCAGCAGCTCGTGCGGCGCGAGAGCGGCAGCGACCAGGCAGCCCAGCTTCGCGAAGGTTCTCGGAGCACCGACGCCAGCAGGCACTCGCCTAGTGCCCGCCCAGCCACCAGGATGCTCAAGAGCAAGGTCAGCTCTGCCGAGGGCGCGGTGAAAGAGAGCCCAAGAGGAGATCCGCGAGGTTGCCAGCTAAACAGGCTCCCGCAAAAGTGGAAAAGAAGCCAAAAAAGGCGGCAGGAAAGCATAAATCTTCAGACAAAAAAGTGCAAACAAAAGGGAAAAGGGGAGCAAAGGGAAAACAGGCCGAAGTGGCTAACCAACAGACTTAAGACCTACTTCCAGAAAACGGAGAAACTAAAAAGGAGGAGAGCCCAGCCTCTGATGAAGCAGGAGAGAAAGAAGCCAAGTCTGATTAATACCACACACCCGGTCCTATCAGTGGTCCCTGTCTCCCTTCTTGTATAATCCAGAGGAATATTTTTATAAACTATTTTGTAAATCCAAGTTTTATAGTAGCTCTAGAAACATTTTTAAAAAGGAGGGTATCCCACCTCATCCCATTTGTTAAGAGTAAATGCTTTTTTTTAAGAGGTGAAATCATTTGCTAGTTGTTTATTTGTTGGTACAAACAGAAAATAGTGGGATATTGAATATAGGAGGCGTTGATTGTCTTCGGTGTCAGCTTAAGATTCCATAGATGGGGGGGGTAGCTTTTATATCCTATAAAACAAAGCATACTAAATGGTAGTTTGGAGTCAGTTGTGCATTTAATGTCTTAAACACTTTAAATTACTTCTCTTCTCATGTTGTTTTTGGTAGGATTGTTTCCTAAAGCAAACCACTCACCCCTTGATTTTGGTTCTCCTTGTCAGAATTTCGTGCACTCTGTAACATCTTTGCTTATGGTAGTCCAGTTCTTCTAGTAACTTTGTTAATGTGTTGTGAACGACTGACGATTTGAGTATGTAGTGTATATGATATTAAATTGTGAATTAGTGGGACTTACGATGTAACAGCATATCAATATTTGAAGATATTGGTACTTGATATCCTGTTAAGGAAAATTTGCCTCCAAATTTTAAGCTGGAAAGTCACTGGAATAACTTCAGAAAAGAATCACAACTACATGATTTTTTAGATTTTTGGTATGTATGTTAAGAATTGTGTACAAATTGAAATGTCTGTGTACTGATCCTCAAAACAACCAATAAAATCTCATTATGAAAGAAAAAAAATACAACAGGCTGTACTATGCATTGTGGGTGATATGTAAGTCCAGCTGTCCCTCAGCATCTGCAGGGGATTGGTTCCAGGACTCACAATGGAGAGCAAACTCCGTGGATGCTCAAGTCCTTATATAAAATGGTGTAGTACAGTTGGCCCTCAGCATCCCTGGGTTCCACACCTTCCACTAGGGAGGGTAAATTGTATATATCCATACAAAAACCATCCTCTAAGAACTCACATGCTAGAAAATAAAGGTAACTTACATATATTAACAATTACATTATGAAGTAGACACTGATAAGCACTAAACTTATAGACTTTTTTTTTTTTTTTTTTTTTTTTTGCGGTACGCGGGCGTCTCACTGTTGTGGCCTCTCCCGTTGCGGAGCACAGGCTCCGGATGCGCAGGCTCAGCGGCCATGGCTCACGGGCCCAGCTGCTCCGTGGCATGCGGGATCCTCCCGGACCGGGGCACGAACCCGTGTCCCCTGCATCGGCAGGCAGACTCTCAACCACTGCGCCACCAGGGAAACTCATAGACGAATTTTTATATAAAAGCAGAAGGGAGGTTTTACTTCTATTACTTGAAATTGAGAAAGATTCTACGGATGAGGTGGCAATGGAATTGAACTTTAAACTTTAAAATGTAAAAGATGGATAGATTCTCTTGATACAGAGACACAGGACAAGGCATTCATGATTGAGGACAGTAGATAGCTAATGAGAGAAAATAGAAAAACATAGAATGGATCTGGGTAACAATGTTCAGTATTTTAGAAAAGGACAGAGGTGGGAGAAACAAAAGGATTTAAGGAGGGCATGTGCCAGATCATCATAGGCCTTGAATATTTAGATAAAAATAAGACATTCATTCCTTTTGTAATCAAGGCTTGTGAAATATATAAAATAGTATAATCCAGCATCATGTAAAACTTGCAATGGCTTGAAGAGAATTTATAAACAGTGTGATCCATTGGAAGCATTTGTGCCACTGTCCAGATAACAGATAATAAGGTTAGAAAGCAGGATAGGGGAAGTGGAAATGGTGACAACCCATAAAGATCAAACAAATTACAGAGAAGGAACTTGGCAACTGTATGGTTTATATGGTACAGGGCCTTTTGCTATATACTTTGCATACTAACCCTGTCTTCGATTAACTAGCTTTTCCCATACTTCCATTCCCTTTTTTTATTCTTTGATACTGTTGTTTTACATATATATACATATGTATGTGTATATATATATATATATATATACACACACATATATACTTATATATATATCTTTTTAGCTTTGGGAAAATTATATTAAAAAATAGAAAGATATACATTAGAACTGATCTTTTATTTCTTATCTTCCTAAAGCATAACATAAAACTAAAGTTTGCATTGCACTCCCCTCCTAGTAGTAATTATCATGAGTTTGATGTAAGTAATTCATGTATCTATATCTGTAATATTTGATATCTAATGTACATTTAAATAAACATGCATAGAATCGTCTATATCTTTTTTCACTCAACATTCAACAACAAACTAAATTATGAAAATGATGCCTATGATCCAGCAGTTGGGCTTCCTGGTATTTAAACAAAGGAAGTGAAAACCTGCACACGTATGTTTATAGTAGCTTTATTCATAATCGTCAAAAGTTGGGAGCAACCTTCAGTAGGTGAAAGGATAAACTGTGGTACATCTAGACCATGGAGTATTATTCAGCGCTAAAACTAAATGAGCTATCAAGCCATTAAAAGTTACAGAGAAAACTTAAATGCATATTACTAAGTGAAAGAAGCCAATTTGTAAAGGCTACATATTGAAGGATTACAACTATATAACATACATGAAAGGGAAAAACTGTGGAGACAGTAGGAAAAAAAAAATCAGCAGTTGCCAAGGCATGGAGGGATGAATAGACATAACACAGAGTATTTTAGAGCAATGAAACTACTCTGTATGATACTATGATGGTGGACACACATCATTATAAATTTGTTCAAATCCCTACTATATACAACCAAGAGTGAACCATAATATAAACTACAGACATCGCATGATAATGATCTGTCAATGCAGGTTCATCAGTTATAACAAATGTACCTCTCTGGTGGGAGATGTTGATAATGGGTTTGGCTATGCATGTGTGGTGACAGAAGGAAAATGGGAAACCTTTGTACCTTCTGATCAATATTTCTGTTTACAAAATAAAGTTTATTCATTTTGTTTATGGTTTCCTTTGCTATACAAAAGCTTTTAACTTTAATTAGGTCCCATTTGTTTATTTTTGTCTTTATTTTCATTACTCTAGGAGGTGGATCAAAAAAGATCTTGCTGCAATTTATGTCTGAGTGTTCTGCCTATGTTTTCTGCCTATGTGGTGAGAGTGGACATCCTTCCTTGTCTTGTTCCTGATCTTAGAGGAAATGCTTTCAGTTTTTCACCATTGAGAATGATGTTTGCTGTGGGTTTGTTGTATATGGCCTTTATTATGTTGAGGTAGGTTCCCTCTATGCCCACTTTCTGGAGAGGTTTTTACCATAAACGGCTATTGAATTTTGTCAAAAGCTTTTTCTGCATCTATTGAGATGATCATATTGTTTTTATTCTTCAGTTTGTAAAAAGAAAAGACAACCCATAGAATGGGAGAAAATATTTATGTTCTAACAAAGTGACCTACAAGGGATTAATCTCCAAAATACACAAATAGCTCATGCAGCTCAATATCAAAAAAAACAAACACCACAATCAAAAAATGGGCAGAAGATCTAAATAGACATTTCTTCAAAGATGACATACAGATGGCCAAGAGGCACACGAAAAAATGCTCAACATCACTAATTATTAGAGAAATGCAACTCAAAAGTATAATGAGGTATCACCTCACACTGGTCAGAATGGCCATCGTCAAAAAAATCTACAAACAATAAATGCTGGAAGGGGTGTGGAGAAAAGGGGACCCTCCTACACTATTGGTGGGAATGTAAATTGGTACAGCCACTATGGAGAACAGTATGGAGGTTCTTTAAAAGACTAAAAATAGAGCTACCAGATGATCCAGCAATCCCACTCCTGGGCATATATCCAAAGAAAACCATAATTTGAAAAGATACATGAACCCCAGTGTTCATTGCAGCACTATTCACAATAGTCAAGACATGGAAGCATGTCTTGACTAAATGTCCATTGACAGAGGAATGGATAAAGAAGATGTGGTACATGTATACAATGGAATATTACTCAGCCATAAAAAAGAATGAAATAATGCCATTTGTAGCAACACAGATGAACCTAGAGATTGTCATCCTGAGTGAAGTAAGTCAGACACAGAAACACAAATATTATATGATATCGCTAATATGTGGAATCTAAAAGAAAATGGTACAAATGAACGTATTTACACAACAGAAATAGAGTCACAGGTGTGGAAAACAAACTTATGGTTACCAAGGTGGTGGGGAGGGATAAATTGGGAGACTGGGATTGACATATACACACTACTATATATATAAAATAGGTAACTAATAAGAACCTACTGTATAGCACAGGGAACTATACTCAATACTCTGTAATGACCTATATGGGAAAAGAATCTAAAAAGGAGTGGATATATGTATAATTGATTCACTTCGCTATACAGCAGAAACTAACATAACATTGTAAATCAACTATACTCCAATAAAAATTAATTTTTAAAAAAGTCTGTTAAAAATGAAACAAACATACATTCACACAAATGATGCCAAGGTTTTGAGTCTCAATTCCTAGGAGGTGGTACAATTAGCAGAAATACGGTAAAAAAACAAAAAAAAATGAGAGTAGAAGGCCAGGTTTGGATGAGGAGCTGTGTTGAAAGTTCATTTTGGGACCTGTTAAAATCAATGTGCTGGCAAGACATCCTAATGGAAAGGCATATAAGGCTGGTTGAAATGTGAATCTTGATTGTCAGAAATATATCAGAATTTTATGGAAGTTATTCTCAGTAGAAGTGACTGTTGAAGTCATTTAGGATTTTGTAGTTTAAAACTACTTCCCTAACCTTCAAAGTTCTCAAGGACTTTCATTTCCTAGACTTAGGACTGAAGGGGGAAAAAAAAAAGCAAAGTATGTAAAATTCTGCAGGCCATTTTTATGTGTTTCAACGGAAATTAAGGTCTAAGACAAGAATGTTTAAATTCTTCTTTGCAGTTTTAAACTTTAGAGACATTATCATCTTTATATATGCTACTGATATAACAATAAATAGTTGCTCTAAAGTATATATTTAAAACAAATTATGTCCTCAAATTAGGAGTAGGCACTGTTTTCTTTTGAGAATATAATTTGTTTTTAACAGAGAAATTTTTCTTTTTTGCATACATGTAATTTTTTTCACTTTTGTACTAGACTTCAATTAAAATTTTATTCACAATCAGGCACATCATTTTATTTAAGTTACCTACTGAATCCAAATTGAAGTGTGTGCCCGAGAAGCCCTTTCCAAATAATTAGAAAGTTTCTTTAGTTTAACCTAGATCAAGTGCTTATATTTTAAAACTCACGTGAATAGCCTTCCTAGCAATTACCTGAAATCTGTCCCTGAGCTTTTGACATTAAACAATTATGCTCTATTTCTTGACTTTCAATTAGTATATTCATATCCCACTCCATATTTGATAAGCTGATTAATGAATCACCGAGCAATTTCAATCCTGTCAAAATAACGAAGAATTCATGCTATTTGTTCTACTAACTAAATTTAAAATCTTAATTCAGGCTCTGAGGCAGAGTTTAGCACTGGGAATCTTAAAGAAAGATGTGGAGTGGGAGAGAGAAGGGTAGGTGTTTCCAGAGAAGTTCTAGAGATCATGTTGGTAGGAGGGATAGTGTAGGCAGATCCAGAGAGCTCACAATTCTGTATGCAATTGTTTTGGCTTCATGGTAAGAGTATATAATATTTTTGACTATTGAAATGTTATAAAAATATTTGGTTCAGAAATATCTCCTTCAATTTTTCCAAATGCAAAGAACTGTTTTAATGATTCTGTTTGGAAATCAGATGCTATATTCCTCTAGGAACCAATTATTCCTGCTGAAACATTTGTTTGCTGTCATGTACACATGGGTTAGGTGACAGAAATCACAGAATTTCAAAAGATTAGCAGAGGCAAAGGAGAGAAAAAAAGAGAAAACTTTAAAGAGCCTTAGGGGCAAACATAGAAACAACCCACATGGAAAAATTGAAGCAAGGATGAAAAATTCCTCCTTTGATGTTTTACAGAGGCAAATAAAATGTGGAAATAATGTTGCTCAAAATAAATTTTCTTTTGTGCTTGTATCAAACTACTTCTATATAGGATTACATACTGTGTGAGGTGAAAAGTAAAAAAGAACGTATAACAATCGTTTTATCATGCAGTCAGATTTACTGACATATGACCTATCACATATGATAGGTTATAGTACCAACTGACTATTTTGGGGACAAAGGACATTTTTAGAGTATAAGCATCAGAAGGTCACCTAAACCTAAAATATTTAAAACACTAATGAATGTGAAAGATGATTTTAGAGAATTCTAAAGTTACTATTGGCTAGTTCTTTCTCTGGTGACTTGGAATTACAGGAAGGTCAAACTTCTACAGCTCATTGTAATGTCACTATAGTCATTAGCCAATCTTTTTCTCCCTCTTCAAATATTTTGAGGTAACCTTCCATGTCCAAGGCTATCGTACTTTAGCTTACCAAGTGATACCATCACTCTTGCTGCCTCTCCAACATTTTGGCACCCAAATATTTCAGTTAAATGGAAACCACTCATTCTTCAATTTTCACCATGAACACATTTTGGCCAGACCATTTTTCTCCTATCTCTTCTCCAGCCAACTCCCAACTTCTAGTTGTGCTTGTTCACTACTGGTTATACTTGCCCTTTGGCACAATTCTAGTCCTTTGCTCTTTTCCCTGAACTGTCATTTCTCTGTGATGAGTCTCTTTACCCCTTTTCTCTGCTGTAAACCAGGGAACCTCTTATCATAAATGAGCAAACTCTCCCCACTTCACCTCCTACCCTTGGAGAATGACATTTCTTTTCTAGAAATAGTCTTCCCATCATCTATTTCATCACATTCCCTTGTCTGAAATCCACAATCTCTTCCAAAATAGCACTTCCCCACAGAACTGTCCCAAGAGAGGATTAATCTCTTATAGCCTGAGTTTCCAGCTCACTGCTCTGTTTTCTTAGTTACTCAAAGGATTCACTGTTTGTGAGGTCCCAGGTTCTACCACGGAGTAAGACTCTAAATTTTAGAGCATGAACATCACAGCTTTCTCCACATGTGCATCACCAGTTTTCTTAACGTCCGCAGAGCTCCTCTACCTACCTCACTGTAAGCACTTGGGTTTCCCTTTTCCCTTTCTTCCTTATTGTCTTAGTATTTGTGTATCATTCACACTGATGGCAAATGTTGCACTTTGACGGATCAAGTTCTTTGACTAAAATTCCCTATCATTCTTTCAAAAAGACTCAGATTCCAAGATCTCATTTTATGTCCCCCATTATCACATATTAATAAAATCTATTTTGACTATTAAAATCATTGATTTAAACAAATATTTAGAACACTCCTAATCTATCAAATATCTGCCTTTTTAAGGGTTGGTCACCCCCAGCACTTTGGTGCTGGGAAGTCACACGTATTTCCTTACTTCCCTTTTACTATTACATCTTGCTAACCAGCTCCAAGTAAGCCCTCACTACCTCCTAGCTATTCTTTTATTTATTTCTTGTTTTCTCCCAATTGTATTCTCCATAGCGGCTCTTTCTAATCTTTTCTGACAGTACTTAGGTGTGGAATCTCCATCTTTCTTATTCTTTTTTCAAACAGAAAATAATTTTCTCATAGATAATTGAGGTCATGCTTTCATCAATCCCAACAATCAGAAATCCCTCCACAGTGTCTGTGTATCATCACTTAATCATTTCCTATCTCTTCTCCAAAGAGAAGTGGACCACTCTTCTGCCTATTACAGTCTCATCCGTGGGCCTCGTGCCCCCCCCCCTTTTTTTTTCCTTGTATGCTTTTACATGACCTTTTTCAGGATGAATGTGGTGTAGAGGTTAAGAGCATGGGCTCTGGCACCAGGTTGCCTGAATTCAAATACTTATGCTGCAATGTGTTAACCATGAGAACTGTTACATAACCTGTATTAGTATCAGGATCCTCATGTGTAAAAGGGAAAGGATAATAACAGTACTTCTCTTATAGGGCTGTTGTAATAAATGAGACAATATATTTAAAATGTTTATATCAGTGGTGAGTATAGTGTTTTCTACTGTTATAAAAATATTTTTCCTAATTCCAGCACCTCCAATTTTTGTATTCTGTCAGCTTCTTTATTACAACCTATTAAAATGGTCAGACCACTAATATTTGAAAATAAAATTCTCCATAACTGGCAAATTTAATTGAAATAAAATGACATCATAAAATATTTAACAAGATTTGTGTTTCCTTTTTTTGGATTTAGCATCACACATGTAATACACAATGTTTTTAGATCAATATACAGAAATTACAGTGTTTTAAAAAATTTTTCAATTAATGGAATGACTGCTTTATTTAATCTAGGTATTAATAGTTATAATGGGTGGAAATTTTGTAGTCTTTGTAATCTTCCTCTTGATACTTTGATATTAAAATACTATCAAAGAGCATTCACATGTATTTACTATATCTATAAATGTTTCTATGCAACTTTTAAAAATGCCTTTCATTTTTGGTTATTGGAACGAGGAAAAAGTGTTCCTTTTAGCTGTTCAAATTTTATATTCTGTTCTGTCTATGATAAGACACATTATTTCTTGAATCCTAATTGAAGCATATGAGTTTGTCTATTAATTACAACTGGGCAGATGTTAACTAGGCTCTCTGTTTCCCAGTTGCTACTGTGACGTAGGTATCTGGCTGTGATGTTCTCAGGAGACCTCATGGGGTGATTTTCAGAGTTAGAGGATTCTGCTGGGCATCCAAGTCACTGAAGAATACTTTGTAGTTTGTTTCCATGTTTACCTTCTTAAAAGGTAATGAACATGTGGATATGTGAATAATAGATATACAAACTAATACATGAATATAAATGTAAAAAACATTGGAAAGCAAAAAGTTTCCCTATTGTGAAATTTTGCAATGGCTTAAGACATATAAGCAATAGTTTAAAGCCTTAAAAGGTCATTTGCAATTCATACTGAAGACTGTAGCTCTATTGCAGGCATTTTAAAAGGTTGTGTGCATCAGAGTAGAAAAAGAAATTGCCTTAATCTAAATATGGTCTTGCTACAACTGTCTGGGACAAAAATATGAAATTGGATTCTCTTACATTCAGTATGTTCTGCCTTTGACTATTATTTACAACCCTAGTGGCACTGTTTCAAAAGTACATAGGGATTATATGTTTAAATAATCAAGAATCACAAAAATAATATGTTATGACAAGAAAAAGTCACGGTAAATAGTTTTAATGTCTAATGAGATTTACCTTTAAACTATTCAATAAATTCTTTATTTAAATCTAAGCTAATTTAAAAAAACTCCTTTAAGCAAAGTTTTCGTCTAGACGTACATGAAAGAAGGTTCTCAAGAAGTAAACAATAAAACTCAAAGGCTGAGCATGCATATTTTTCTTCTTTAAAATTTAATTTTAATGAAATTTCTACAGTGAGCTGCATTCAAATGTAATGAAAGCTTGCAACCAATTGTAGTAGAATAAAATGCATGTCAAATTTACTTGTCTTCAGTAATTCAGTTTTATTAATTTATAATTGTGGAAAAATTCTAAAATGATCTGTTCTCATGTAATTTCCCAATTGGAGACCTTTTTTAAATGTCAGAAAATAAACAGTAAAAATACTTAAGAAGAAATGTCATTTTCTATGACTTGGATAGTGGTACCTTAACCAACATTATAAGCTTATCAATATAATGGCCATAAATTTATTCCTTAACAAAGGAAGTGACTGTTTTATTTATCTAGTTACTTATTCTGCAATCTAAAGAACACTGGCATTTTATCAGGTGCATTATATAGTAGCTGCTTATTTTGAGCTTGTTTATTGAGATTATGCTGCTTTTTCAACTTGTCTAATTTCTTTTCTTTCCATAGTTTAAAATATTGATGGTATGCTTTAGCTTTTGGTATACAATAAAAATCTTTCTGGTTCACTTATTTTCTTAGAGGTCTTCACAGTGTGTCACAGAGACTAAAATATTTAGATAATAATGATGATAGTCCATGGTATTCTATAGACATTATAGCACTGAACACTTCACTGCCCAATAGTACAGAGCTGAGTGTGATTCCTGCAGTTCCCACGTGGGGAGAAAATATAATGTAAGTAATCAGGTTATCTAAGCATTCTAGTATTTAATAGCTCTTTTATAAACAGACTTTTTCAATAGAGACAAACCTATGAATTCAGCAACATATTCTGTGAATTTATAGAAATAGAATAATGTACAGATTATATTAGTTTCTGAATTTTAATATGAACATTTCTGAAGCAGATAAGGCAAATACTACTCCCTTGTCATTTTTTTCTTTGCAATTTTTTTTTTTTTTTGGTGATACTGAAGTTATCATTTATTTTAACAGCAAGGCTACTGTTCCTGCCACTTGGGGCACAGGTGAGGAAGACGCACATAAAATAATTTCAGGAGGTATATCCTTGATGTTAGCTGCATAAGACCTCCTTTCGTTTGTTTACAACTTTCTTAGTGAGAAAAGCTGGCTCACTCTTTCCCATCCTTTTACTTTTCTGCGTTATAACACAGCACTCTTCTAACAAATATCCCACCTCATATTCCTTGGGGTTCTAATGCCCATCTCCATACAACACTACTGAGCCTTTGTGGATATTGGGTTAGTGATGATTTTTCTCCTGCATGAAGAATAAACCCTGATATGGAGAATACTTCTATGATTACTGCTGATGAGTGAGTGAACTTCCATTGGAAAGTGGTTGCCTTTATGATAGGAATTCAGGAATCACAGGAAAGACATGTGACTACCTAAAATACATCCATTTCTCCCGCCTAAATTTTGACACTGTGGAACAAGGCAACTCCTATTACTCAGGTAATTTTAAAAAGCTTTAAAATTGAAACATCTCTGGGAACACATTCTTCCTCAATTTATACTAAATGTAAATATGTGAAATCATGGAAAGAGAGGCAAGGAAAGCCAAATGGCATTGATTTTGTAATATTAAAGAAGGGAGGGTAAAGAAGGAATAAAAAGATTGAAATCAATCTACATCCTTAAAATTAAAAAAAAATACAGTAAGCACAGTCTTGAGAGATCTGTTATTTCTTTTTCTAAGTTTTGAGTTTAGGGCAACTGGTTGATTTTCTGCAGTTGTTAAATAACTTGTCTATTTAATGATAAATCCCTCTAGGCTTCCCTTTCCTTGATCAGACCTTCAGCACAACTTAACAGCCAGTTGAGAACATTGGTTTGAAATCATACTGCTCTATAGACAGTAACCCAGTTACTACACTGATATGTATAAATGTATAGATTGGAAACTATTAAATTTTGTCATTGCCCTGATGGCCAGTGACTGATCAAAGTCAATGAAGGAGGAAAATAAAATAAGTCTTTGAATGACAGGAGAGCATTAAAAAAAAAAATAGAAGACATATCTTGCAACTATTTATGACACAGCATTGTAATAATAGCCTTTTTTTCCCTCTTTTTTTCTCTTCCTTCCTCTTCTCTCCCTCCCTCCCCTTTCACTCACTTTCTGTCCCCTTCTCCTTCATTTTTCTTCAAAAAACAGTCACAGTCTACTGTAATTTCCTTTCTCTGAAGCTATAGGGAACTATTAAATGGCAACTCAAAACACCTGAAAAGTTGTTTCCTTTGAGGTTTGTTGATGTTTTTTTTCGTCCTGACATGAACATGCTAAGAGAAAGTATCAAAATAATCCAGGCAGCAGACATTGATCTGCAATTTTGATGGTTATTAGTGGATCAGGTATCAACAGAAAGTGTGTAATTATTATGATCTGTGAAAATTAAGTCTCTTGCTATGTTCCTTACCTATCATTTAAGGTACAGCACGTGGCTATAATGAGTACAATGTGTAGAGAGCTACATTTATAAGCATAATAAATAGGAATCGGATGCAATTATTCTTGATGTTTCACAGAGTTGTGCTGAGAACATGTGTTTAGCTAGTGATGCTTTGCTGAGTGCTTTTTGCTTGGGGCACCATAGCTTCCATTATTAGGTTTTAGATTATGGCTCGTTTTGTATTTAAGCTGTTGACAATAATAATGGTTATTGCTATCAAGATAATCTGCAAGTGACAGTAATTTTAATGCTCCTCTTCTTGGTTAAAGCATTAGAGTTCCACCCATGTACTTAAGAGTGTAACTCTCTGGTTTTCTTTTTATATATGTTCTTTGGAAAATGTTAAATACTTACAGGAATAATATGGTATTCTTTGTTACGTAGTGAATTTATTTCTATAATTTATGGCTGAAGAGAAGGACATTTTAGCCTTTCCTTTTCCTTTCTCCACCCAGAGTTTTCTTCTTCATGTTCAAAAATAAGTAATAGAAAGCTTGAGCCACCCCATGATATTATAATAGTAAATGTTTATATCTTAAAACAAAAAAGAATTTCCTCTCTAAAAGAAATTGTCTACAATTTCTAGGAAGCAATTTCTTTTGATATGAAATTTAGGAATCTCATGGTTAGTCCCAATGAGTAAATTAAATGTGTTTGGAGGATGAAAATCACTGCTTCCTCCCACATCTCCTAACCATAATTAGTGGTGTCAGAACTGGGGAAATATCTGATCTCAGTATTTTTTGTCTGCTAAAACAACACTGGTTTACTAGAATATGTTTTACGCGTAATAAATTTGCAAGTTAAATAGACATGAAAAAAATGGCTAAAAAAAAAGACTACAAATAAAGGAAAGTGGTTTTTTTTTTAAAGTTTCAATTTTAATAAAAACAAAATATCCTGTTATTGACTTTTTTTTACCTTTTCCTACTAACTATCATTTGGGTCACTGGTGAAGTCACTAGTGTAATAATCTGGAAATATGTAAATAGTGATTTAGAATCTTCCTAAGGTGAATGTTCATAGTAAGTACAATTGAGATTTGGCCTGTAGCTGGAAGAAGAAAGATTAATTCCCAGAAGGGAAATAAAAGTAAGAGATGATAGAAATGACAGGCCTGGTTTGACCAAAAGTATTAAGGATGAAAGATGGAAGATGAAAAAGCAATCTTAGGAGATGTCTAATACTAAAGTATTCTAAATAGGCTATTTGCATATTGAAGTCAGTATGTCACAGAGTTTTCTGTTAGCTTTTTCTTTTTTTTCTTTTTTTTTTTTTTTTTTTAGTTTTGCTTCATTTTTTAAAATACCAAATCAGACATGGTCATTTGGTAGGGGCATAGGTGTGAAGAGATAGGCCTACATTTACTGGAGCTGAAACTTAAGAAGAGTTTTGAGATACAGCCAGCCTAAATATGCACTGCTAATAATTTTTAGCATTTTCTTAATTTTTAGACACTCTCCTCTCATCATAATACATATATAACTACATGTGGTTATATATAATTATATATAGTCATATATATGCATTACACATATAATGTATATACTGTATGTTATATCCATGTATATGTATTATATATTAATGTAATATGTATACACTTACATATAGTTATATATATATTACATATGTTATATTAGGATTAATGTAGCTTCAAATTCTCAGCTCCTCATACATGGAGTATTTCAGCTTGTTTTTGTTTTAGAATATTCTCAATGTTAATAGTGCTAAATTTCTATGTAAAATGGTTTGATGCTGCTGACATTTAACAGACTATGTTTTCTAATATGAAAATTAGAATATTGGATTCCAAGTCAAATTTGTGTCTTAATGTGATTTTGTAAGTATACATACATTCTATTAAATGTATTTAAAATATATTACAATTTTATAAGGTAAAAGACTAA
This sequence comes from Tursiops truncatus, assembly GCF_011762595.2. Classification (NCBI taxonomy): domain Eukaryota; kingdom Metazoa; phylum Chordata; class Mammalia; order Artiodactyla; family Delphinidae; genus Tursiops; species Tursiops truncatus. The sequence goes on from NC_047036.1 coordinate 67,102,599, forward strand.
AACAAAGATAATTCTAAAATTTAAACCTAATAATGTGCATGTGCATGCATGTGTGCATTAAGAGATAAAAGGATGAAATACAGAAAAAGGAAAAAAGAAAATGCAAGTGGGTGAAGAGGGAAAAACAATTCAGCTTATAAATCCTATAATTGGAAGAAGAGAATCATAATCATTTATTGAACTTAAAAACAGTTTGCGTTCAAAAATGTACTTACTGCCTCTAACGTAGATCATTTTTGACTTGTATGAGTAATTTGAATGATCTGCTTGAGGGACAGGTTGATTAATATTAAAAAAAGTGTTCTGAAAGTTAATTTTAAAAAATTCAGTGAGCTTTCTCAAGTTGTTAATGGGGTATGACAATATAAGGTTGAGGATCTGAATATATATACTCGTCTTGCTCACTGATTCCTAATAAAGAGAAGTTTTAGAATATTTTAGAGGATTTTATAATGGAAAGTTTTAATTAAAACCTGAAAATAAATTACTTTTGGTGAAGTTGAGTACATTTAAAGTAAATGAATATAAAATGTCCCCAAATACTTTAAACTATAAATAACAAATGAGTTCCCGTAACTAAACAGTTTCTGTGGATATAAGCTTACATGATTTAAAAATGTTTTTCTGCTTACTTCTACCTGAGTTAAAATGTCTAGGCAAATACGTGATGTTAGGGCAATTAGTAAAGTACAATTGATCTAGCTATTTTGAGACAGACATAATAAATATGTGTTACTTAAGAGTAGACCTACAGTTTTTATCTTGAGCCTACTAAGCTATCATGAGTAATCTTTCATGAAAAAAAGATACAGATATTTGATCTCTTTCAATGGAAAGCATAAAGATACATCAATACAGTAATATACATAAAATGTTCAGATTTAGTGTTTTAGTAGTTTTTTGTGTTATCTAAGGTTCACAGGATTTACTAAGTCTTAGGCCAAGACATCTGAATAGGATTTTGGCCAGAAATCTATGCTATGGAAACATATATTTAGTTTGACAGTGAAAAAAAAAAACATAATAAAATAAGGTCAGATGTGTGGATTCTATGTCAAATAGACTTAACCTAATTAATGTCCCCCACGAACATGGACTGACCAAGGTCATAATCATCCTTTAAAATTAACCTTAAATATCACATTTCTGCAAGCATTATTTAATGTCCTAGAGTTTACTAACCCCTTTTCCGGGCTTACTTGGCACTCTGTCCACCTCTTGCATAACACTTGCACGATATTGCACTTTGACTTAAATATCTGCCTCCTCACTAGACAGTTAAGCCCATAGATAGGAAAAGTATCTAGTACACAAATTTGGCAAATGTATAAATGGGTGATCAAATGAAATATATATGTCATGATATTAGGAGAACCACTCATTCTGTCTTTTGAAGATTGTCTCCTTCAGAATTGTGAGTCGCATAAGAAGGTCTCTGACTTTGTTATAGCACCAGGGTCAATGATTATGATGCTGGTCCAAAGAACCCAAAGCATGCTCCTCTTAAACCACCACTAACTTTAAATCCATATAGGCTAGTTCTGATTGCCTAATGTCTTGCGGCAGTATTCTGATATACATCTTCTGATGTACATTGGTAGGTATTATTTATATGTATGGAAATATGTGTTCTCATGATTCTATGTGTTGCTTGGCAGTTTTTCTTTTGGTTTTGTCTAGATTCACTCATGTGAAAATGCCTGACAGTTAACACTGCCTGCTGGCTAGGGTGCCTCGTGTCTCCTCCACATGGTCTCTTATCGTCCTGTAGGCTAGACTGTCTTCCTTACATAGAGGTCTCAGGGCAGCACTCCTGAAACTCAGCAGTACCCCTTATACCACATGCAGTTGGACAAAGCAAGTCACAACACAAGCCTGGATCTAGAGGGTGGAAATACAGATATCATCTCTTCATGAGAGAAGCCATAAAATAATGCAGCTATGTTTTCAATCTAGTATAGGATTCTATTACACACTTAGTGGTTTCCAGTACCTAACATCACATTCATTGTCTTAAGGTTGGCTGCTATTCATGCAGAGGGTAAAATCATATCATTTGCTGTCATTGTGCTTATTCTTTTTCCCTAGGGTTTCCCTTATTGACTTCCATGAATAATCTGTCATGACCAAGTCACCTTTCTATTTTCATAATTCTGGTTATTCTACTTTACATAGAAAAATGGGGCTATGGCAAAACATTTACTTATTTTTTACTGAACATTTTAGATGAATAAAACAATGTATTTCTCAACAATGTCTCATATGATTATGAGACAATGATAGAGAAAAAATCCTAAATAATAGTATAAAGCACTTGGAACAGGATGCCAAAAGGGTCTTTTTTTTCCCCCGTTTTCTCATGATTTCCCTAAAGAACCAAAAGTAAGGAAAGCAGGACATATTATTCTTGGAATAATTACTCTAAAGACAGCTCCAAGGGATTGCCAGATGATTCTTTTAAGTTTACTAGGACATCGCCAATCCTGTTATCCTTATACTCAATAACCAAGCCAGTCTATAAAATGAACCTGAGAAGACACTTCACTAAAGTAGGGGGCACTTAGGAGGACTGTTTTGTAGGCATGGTAGCTAGTGTTGAGTTTCAGGAAAACACATCTAGCAGAGGGTGGAGGGCAGTGAGAGGGATGCTCCAAAAGAATCAATGAGTAAGGCTGCCAGTGCCAGTCAGAAGAGATTGGCTTTGTTCTTTCCATAAAGCTGACATGCAAAGGCATATCCCTGGGCTCCCACTGGACTGGAGCACAGTGGAAGAATTACTGAGAACTTGGAGGCTGGGGGATATATGAGAGTGTTGAGACAGACACATTTTGCCTGAAAAATTCTGGAAGTCCAAGGCTGCCTGGAGTAGTTCTTAACAGGAAGGAAAAGAGATAAAGTAGCAAAAGTGGAGCAGCCTGCACTTCCACTATGTGATTTTCCATTGGGCTAGGTGGACGGTTTGAAAGGAAACCAGGTTTGAGCCAACTTAAAATTACCCCACTCAAAAGAGTAACGAACAGAACTTCTGTAGGAGGAGGCTCTGGGTACACTGCTGGGAGCAGGAGGGGAAGGAGGTTGGAAGAGGTTTTAGGAAATGCCATAAAACAAGACCCACAGGACTTTGATGGACCCACAGATGTAGCTTACATGAGGAACTGCTTTGGAGCACCTACTATAAAGGGGGCGTCCATGGCCATATTACAGCAGAATGAGTGTTATAAACATCTTGCTTGAAACTGATCTTAGTTTCTCTATTTAAATAGAATCTCAATTTCCTGACTTTTCAACTTTTATGCTGCTTAACATCTGCTGTATTTTAAGAAATGACCAACAACACACTTTACTAAGACATAACTTAAGCAGGTCTGTCTCCTAGCTAAAGACAATAACTTGACACTATTGAGCTGAATAAACTGAACAATATGGCCATTCCCATATGAGGTTCAAACGTTATCATTTTAGATTCTTCTCTTTTATGTTGAGAGTCAATACATTTACAAGGAGTTATCAGACACAACAGCATAAATCTAAACACTGGGCCATAGCCTGGTGATAAAAATAGATTACATATTAAAATTTCTCCAGCTTTTCACTCAAAAGTGTATTCCATCTTTAGATGGAATATATAAGTACAGTTCCAATGCTTATATACCTCTCTTCCAGGAGTCATTTCAGAAAGTGTGAAGGATATTATCTCTTGTTGTTAGAGTGATCCAGGACAAAAGAATAGAAACATGAGTTTGGAATTACTTGGACCTTTTGTATAGTTTCCCCCTTTTTCTTCCTCTTTTTGCCTTGTCTCCCATGGCCACACTGTCCCATGTGTTATTCCATTCCTCAGCTGTCCCCTTCCTTTATGCTGCTTTTTAGCTGCCCAGATCAGCACTATGAGACACCTTATTCCCTTCTCTTCATCCAAGGACCAAATTCTCTTTTATACCTCTCAATGTTGCCCAACCTGCCATGAATCTCAGACCCTCTGCTCCTGGCATGGGCTTAGGCATTTTAATACACTGTGCTTGATAAGCTCACAAAGACACCAAAAAAGGTTCTATTCACAGATCAACACATAACATATTTCAATACCCCCAGGGACCATTTACTACACTTTAACAACATATAATGACTTCCATGATTTTTTTTTTTTGCTGTTCCAGGATTTTTTTTTACATATTTATTGAGACGTAATAGACATACAATAATTACTAAAATTTCTAATTTTATCACCAAGTAAATAAATGCACAGCCACTGGGTTTATCATTCTGTGAAAGCCAGATTCACAAGTGGTAGTCAGGGTGGCCCCCACGGCAAAGGAGCTATGACACTGGATTCCAACTCTCAAGAGCTGAGGGTTCATCTCCTGACTCGATTCAGAAGAGATAATGACAGTCTGCCTGGAGGGAGCTTGCATCTCTGATTTAATGGGTGATAAAAGAGAGGAGAGCCAGAGATACTGAATTTTTTTGAAGAACAGTTGGTTACTATGTATATTTAATTCACAGAATCTTTTAATTCAAATGGATCATGGAGATCATTGAGTCCAACCCTCTTAAGTGCATGACTCCCTTCAACAAAATCACCAGAAAGTGGTAATTTGATCCTGCTTGACTAACTCTGCTAATAAAAACTCACTAAATTTGTGAGGAAGCCTATTCAATAATTAGAGCTTTGTAATTATTCAGAATCTTTTCTTTATATATGACCAGTCTACTTCAGTACACTCAGTTCTCTCTCTCACACACACACTCACCTTTTATCTACAGACCTTCAAAAGGTACAGTTATATTCTCTGTAATTCTTTTAACCAGGCCACTCTCTGAATTAGTAAAATGACTATCTTTCCCCAAACAATGGCAGCAAAGGCTACATAAAATACGTTCAGCAATTGGTGCTCTGCATGGCTTGTTACATATAATTCCTAAAATCTCATTTTACCAGATAAAGAAACTGAAGTACAGAGAGGCCAACAACCTGCTCAGGATCACACATCACACAACTAAATGTTGGTGTGAAGATTTAATTCCAGGTATTCTATCTACATGGCCAGTACTCGGAGCCACTTCATTTTGCTGACAAAACAAAGAATGCTGTCCTTATTAAAATTTTTATGTAAGACTTTTCATTTTCTGGGAAATTAACTCAAAGTTCAAAAAAAAAGGAAGACAAAATTAAAATAGGAATGAAAAATAAGAGTCTGTAATAAAGAAATGATTAGGGAAATACAATTAGTGTACATAAAATAATCAATAGGTATACCTGTTACTCCTCAATGGATCAGTATTTTATGAATGAATTCCCCCAAATATAGTTGAACTCAAAAGGAACAGAATGAAATTTGGGGAACTATCAATCTAGGCAAAGGGTAAGGAAGTGAGTAAGTAAATACATGAAATCACCACAGATCTATCTATGCTATAGTTTCTCCATGTTAAAAACAGGGAGCAATAGCACCTATCTCACAGTGTTATTGTAAGGATTAAATGAGTTAATATATGTAAACCATTAAAACAGTGCATGGCACAGATCCTTTCTCAGGATAATATAGAAATAGGATAATATTAAAAATTATTGCTCAGGGTCTGTGTGTGTCATTTACTTGAGTCTTAGCTGGCACTTACTTTCTGTCCATCACTTCACAATTGGTCCTCTAATCTTCAGTCTGAGTCATTTCCAAATGATTCTTTGTGATCGCATTGTAATTTGCAAGCTGATTTACAAGTCCTAAGTCTGTGGGAAATGCCATGATATTTTCAATCTGTTCCACTTAACAAATTTGCTGCACAGTAGGAAACCTAAGCCAACCATTCTTTCATGATATAAATTTACATAGAAAGGAGATGTCCACATCAGTCTTTTGAAGGTTGTGGGCTTCACCCTGTTAATTAATGGAAAAATGTCAAGAAGCAAATTTGAAAGCAGTATTATCTCTGTCCTTTGTCCCTTGTTATTGTTTGTAGAATTTTAAATGCATACTGTGTAAGCACAAACAAAAAGTACATCACAGGGAAATGAGGTTTTTCAACAAATATATACACCACTTTTAGAATTCACCAAGATTAAGTATCTTGCTCATATCAGCAGGAAATACTTATTTGTTATCTTCCCTACCTTTAGGGATGTATATTAGGAATATAAACTGGTTAGGAGACCAGAGGTATTCTGTATTCCTAAGCTTACTAGACACCATGATGTCAGCTTCTAAAACCATTTTATTGCATTTCATAACACAACTCAGAGTTGATATTTCTATTGCCATTTTTATTGAAGAGGAATGTGGTGGTTGGAGAAATTTTATGACCCTCCTGAGGCAGCACTTTCGGCATCTGAGATTGACTCTTATGCCTACAGCTTCAAGTTCCTTCCAAAACACTTAAACAATGGGATCTATTAAAGACTTCCAAATAAGGAACATTATGATCAAAGAACAGTTTCCTTATAACCCTTCCTTGCTACATATACTTGCCCATTCATATCCTTTGTCTAATTATCTTAACAAAGTTTTAGATTTTTTTCTATACTGACATGGCTTTTACTTGGAAAGAGCTATTAAAATAACATCTGCATCAGAAATTCACAGTACAAGTGAAAATCCTAAAGGCTAATATAATAAGATTTATATATTTTAGAGGTAAACTAAGGTCATCTGATATTTCATAATTAAAATTTAACCTTACACTTTCATCAACATCAAAATGAAACCAAATCGGAAAAGAAGTAAAGCTGTCACTGTTTGCAGATGACATCATACTATATATAGAGACTCCTAAAGATGTTACCAGAAATCTACTAGAGCTAATCAATGAATTTGGTAAAGTAGCAGGATACAAAATTAATGCACAGAAATCTCTGGCATTCCTATACACTAATGATGAAAAATCTGAAAGTGAAATCAAGAAAACACTCCCATTTACCATTGCAACAAAAGGAATAAAATATCTAGGAATAAACCTACCTAAGGAGACAAAAGACCTGTATGCAGAAAACTATAAGACACTGATGAAAGAAATTAAAGATGATACAAATAGATGGAGAGATATACCATGTTCTTGGATTGGAAGAATCAACATTGTGAAAATGACTCTACTAACCAAAGCAATCTACAGAGTCAATGCAATCCCTATCAAACTACCACTGGCATTTTTCACAGAACTAGAACAAAAAAATTCACAATTTGTATGGAAACACAAAAGACCCCGAAGAGCCAAAGCAATCTTGAGAACGAAAAACGGAGCTGGAGGAATCAGGCTCCCTGACATCAGACTATACTACAAAACTACAGTAATCTAGACAGTATGTTACTGGCACAAAAACAGAAATATAGATCAATGGAACAGGAGAGAAAGCCCAGAGGTAAACCCATGCACATATGGTCACCTTATCTTTGATAAAGAAGGCAGGAATGTACAGTGGAGAAAGGACAGCCACTTCAATAAGTGGTTCTGGGAAAACTGGACAGCTACATGTAAAAGTATGAGATTAGAACACTCCCTAACACCATACACAAATATAAGCTCAAAATGGATTAAAGACCTAAATATGAGGCCAAAAACTATCAAACTCTTAGAGGAAAACATACGCAGAACACTGTATGACATAAATCACAGCAAGATCCTTTTTGACCCACCTCCTAGAGAAATGGAAATAAAAACAAAAATAAACAAATGGGACCTAATGAAACTTCAAAGCTTTTGCACAGCAAAGGAAACCATAAACAAGAGCAAAAGACAACCCTCAGAATGGGAGAAAATATTTGCAAATGAAGCAACTGACAAAGGATTAATCTCCAAAATTTACAAGCAGCTCATGCAGCTCAATAACAAAAAAACAAACAACCCAATCCAAAAACGGGCAGAAGACCTAAATAGACATTTCTCCAAAGAAGATATACAGACTGCCAACAAACACATGAAAAACGCTCAACATCACTAATCATTAGAGAAATGCAAATCAAAACTACAATATGATATCATCTCACACCAGTCAGAATGGCCATCATCAAAAAATCTAGAAACAATAAATGCTGGAGAGGGTGTGGAGAAAAGGGAACACTCTTGCACGGCTGGTGGGAATGTGAATTGGTACAGCCACTATGGAGAACAGTATGGAGGTTCCTTAAAAAACTACAAATAGAACTACCATATGACCCAGCAATCCCACTACTGGGCATATACCCTGAGAAAACCATAATTCAAAAAGAGTCACGTACCACAATGTTCATTTCAGCTCTATTTACAATAGCCCGGAGATGGAAACAACTTAAGTGCCCATCATCAGATGAATGGATAAAGAAGATGTGGCACATGTATACAATGGAATGTTACTCAGCCATAAAAAGAAACGAAACTGAGTTATTTGTAGTGAGGTGGATGGACCTAGAGTCTGTCATACAGAGTGAAGCAAGTCAGAAAGAGAAAGACAAATACCGTATGCTAACACATATATATGGAATCTAAGAGAAAAAAAAATGTCACGAAGAACCTAGGGGTAAGACAGGAATAAAGACCTACTAGAGAATGGACTTGAGGATATGGGGAGGGGGAAGGGTAAGCTGTGACAAAGTGAGAGAGTGGCATGGACATATATACACTACAGAACGTAAAATAGCTAGTGGGAAGCAGCCGCACAGCACAGGGATATCAGCTTGGTGCTTTGTGACCACCTGGAGCGGTGGGATAGGGAAGGTGGGAGGGAGGGAGATGCAAGAGGGAAGAGATATGGGAACATATGTATATATATAACTGATTCACTTTGTTATAAAGCAGAAACTAACACACCATTGTAAAGCAATTATACTCCAATAAAGATGTAAAAAAAAAAAAAAACTACCTAAGAATAGAGATTTTCCAGAGAGCTGCAAGTTCAAAAAAAAAGGAAACTCTCCCTGTACTTGGAGAATATTTAAAGGGTTCTCCTTTAGTTTCTACATTAATGTAAATGTGGAATAGAGTCTGATAAGATGTTGAAAGGTAAAAGCCTAAAGAAACAGGTCATTTGAAGACTAAGAAGGTTAAGACTGTGCCACGGATGGAGAAGTTAACCAAATGGGCTTCTTGAGAAACCAAGATGAATGCCACTTAAGACAGCCTCGTTGAGGACAGAATGGAAATTAAGTGATGACTAGATGATAAATGCCACATTTCTATGACTCTAAGACACCATCAACTTAATAACAATGTTTCAGAAGTGATGTGTCACAATTTGGGATATGTTAAAATATGCAACTCAGTGGTGGGGAGAGAAACCCTGTTCTTAAAATACCTACCTGTCTTATAAGGGGGTTGAGGTAGTTAGTGTGAAACTCAGGGTAGAGCTCATTTTTTCCAGCCCTTCTAATACATTTGTAAATACCCAACTCCTACATTAAATCTGCCTCCCCTTTAAAATACACAAAGTGTTTCCTATTTTCTTTACTAAACCTGACTGATTTAGGGCTTGGTACTAAACATTTTCTAGCAACAAATAGTGTTGAGCTGCTTTTCGTGGGAAAATGGTATACTATACCAGAAGTCGACAGCATAAGAAGGCTGATGAGTTTCTTAGATTATCTTACCCGGAATGAAGTAGTGACCCGGAATGAAGTGCCTATTAAAGACAAAGCATTGGTGAACCAAGTGGCTGCCGCAACAGATCATTAGAGTAGGAATGGTGTTTACAAGTGCTGTGGGATGGGCAGGCAACTTTTGATGGCACTGGAAACCTACAGAAAGAAAATGTCCTGGTTGGGGTTTAAATTCTTGGCTTGAGAAATACACAGAGGTCCAAGGAGCTACTGTGACGATACTAATTAGTATAATACTAATTATACTAATAATTATTATAATTATACTGATTATTATACTAATTATACTAATACTAATACTACTCTTATCTCTATCGTCACAGAAACTAATGTAGCTGGAAATCAGAAACAAATTTAATTCATATTCTTCCAAGATTTCCTATGTAAAACTTAATGTATTAACTGGGAAATGACTGAAGCTCTCAGAAATGAAATGAATGAAACATTGGGTAAATTAAGATGAATATATACAGTCTGATATTTCAAAACCAGTGAATTCTCTGGCAGGCAGAAGCAGCCTCTCACTCTCTATCCCTCAGGCCTCCAATCTTTTGAGGCTGGCCTGACTTGTCTTAAGGTCCCCAAATGATTATACCTGACATAACTAGGTTGTAAACAAAATCCATTTTCCTAAATGCTCTTTCTGTACTATATCCCATTTCTTCCATATTTTAAACTAAAATCAGATACTAGCATGATTAAAGAACCAAAGGCTTAAACATCCAAAGAGTTTTTGTAAGACTGTAATATATTAGTAGAATGCTGGAGAACATGTGTGGGAATAGATCCTAAGAATGAGGCACTAGGGAAAAAGGAACATAGTGTTGGGTTTAATCTAATGTATCTACATGGATAACATTACCAGAAAATCTAGATTTCAAGATGTGGCTAGAGCAGTCTGTAGTAGTTGGAACTTTGGTTCATAGGTTAACTGAAATTTAAAGCTAACTATGGCTTGTCAGAATGGCTATCATCAAAAAGAAGACAAATAACAAATGTTGGCAAGGATGTGGAGAAACCAGAACCCTTGTACACTGTTGGTGGGAATGTAAATTGGTGTACCCACTGTGGAAAACAGTATGGAGGTTGCTGAAAAAACTAAAAATAGAACTACCATATAACCCAGCAATTCCACTCCCATGTATATATCCGAAAGAAAACAGAAACACAAATTTGAAAAGGTATATGCACCCCAATGCTCATTGCAGCATTATTTATGATTGCCAAGGTATGGAAGCAACCTAATGTCCACCAACAGATGAATGCATAAAGAAGATGTGATTATAACACACACACATACACACACACACAATGGAACACTACTAAGCCAAAAAAGGAATGAAATTTTGCCATTTTCAGCAAGATGGACTTGGATGCCATCATGCTAAGTGAAATAAGTCAGACAGAGAAAGACAAGTACTATATGATATCATTTACATATGGAATCAAAAAAATACAACCAACCAGTGGATGTAACAAAAAAGAAGCAGTCTCACAGATATAGAGAACGTACTAGTGGTTACCAGTGGGGAGAGGGAAGGAGGAAGGTACAAGACAGGGGTAGGGAATTAAGAGGTAAAAACTATTAGGTATAAAATGAGGTATAAGGATATATTATACAAAATGGGCAATATAGCCAATATTTTAAAATAACTATAAATGGAGTATAATCTTTAAAAAGTGTGAACCACTATATCGTACACCTGAAACTCATAATATTGTACAGCAACTATGCTTCTATAACAGAAAAATAAAAATGAAAAAAAACACTAACTATGGTTATAATAAATGGATTTGAGAACCTAAAAATCATATGTTTAGTGTGAATGAAGGGGTTCAAAGGTTTAGGTAGTAAGAATGCAACCATCACCTATTTATTTCCTGAGAAGGTAAAAAGGACAATTATTTTGCCAATGCACTAAAAAAATACACTGGTGAGGGGTGCACTAGCGTCCTTGAATAGAACCATAGTGTCTGTCCTCTATCTGCCAGGGATGAGGGTAAACAATGCTACCAGTGAAATAGGCATCTCTGTTTCAATGTGCATGGGAGACTCTAGAATGTCAGAAGACAAATAGCAACTTAACCAGCAGGGGAATTGTGCATGTAATTTTTGTAATAGGTATTCAACAGGAAACAAAATCGGAATGATTATATCCATAAGGATAGCTGAGGTAGATAAGTAATCTGCAATTCTTAGGGGAATGTGACTATGTCCCATCATACTATTACATCTAACAATTTATTCACAAAATTGTTACTTTCTGTCTCTGTGATTTAGAGGTTTTCTGCATTAGGGGTGTTAGTATTCAAGGTCAGAGTGAGTCCAAAGAGGTAACAATTGTTCTATCTGGTCTTTTCACTTCCCTATGCTTCTGAATCCACAGATTGATTTTTTAAAAGTAGTAATGTCAGGGTGGGGTGATTGCTTCTAACTATCAGAGGAAAATACCATTACTGCTACATATGGGAGCAGGGAGGAGTATTATGTATATTTCTTGAGCAGTTAGTTCTCTAGGAAATCTCCCATGAGTCCACAGTCAGTGACAAATTTAATGCGACTATCACAATGTAGTGATACTAAGTGCTCATACTTCTAGAGAATTAACAAATTGGAAAGATACCAAGCACTCATACTTCTTCAGAATAAACAAGTTGGTAGACTATCATGTAGAGAACCTTGATCAGTTGAGGTTCTAGATGCAGGTGAAGTGAACAACAAAGGGGTAGAAGATAAATGTTATATATGGTGATTCTGACTGTGCCCTCAAGACCATTTTCAAACATGAGGACTTTTACTTATAACGATGTTTTGTTTCTTGCTGTCTTCATCTTTGCTTTGTATTTTTCCTTCCTTGCTTCTTCCAATATTTATATGTTTAACAACTTTTCCCCTCCCCCTCCAATGGCTTTATATACTGTATGTGTAGAGTCATTAAATTAATTATTTACTCTAAGTAATATGATATAAAGGCATTATTGTGAACAGAAGAGGGATTGACATCACTCAGAAATGAATAAATTTACTATTGGTACTTTGTGTAGCCCATTTGGGGGAAATGGTGAATGCTTTTATTTGATGATACATTATTTCTTACTTTAGGTAAGAATATGTTGTTATTGCTATGGTTGTAGTTTGGAAGCTTAAGTCAATGTAGTTTCCCTGGTGTACTAGTGCCATAGAGTTCTCAGTCATTTCTAAGGCTCAGTCTATGGCCCATTTCTCCATTCTTTCCAAAGATTGTGTAAGTACCTGATTTCCTATATTAAATCCCTCTCTGCCTAGCACAACTAGTGTAGTTTTCTTATGTTGGAACTTAGTTAAGGCAAGGGTGGACTTTGTTTAATGAAAATCCCCATTCTCCTACAGAGATTCACAATGGATTTAAATATGCAAAAGTGTGTTTTGAAAATAGTTTGGCAGTAGGAACTAGAGAAAGATTAATTACTCTGCAAAATGCAAAGAAAATAATTTGAATTCCTGGGTAATTTACAGAATAGAAATGACAGAAGAAATGAGTTAGTGAAATGGCATGAAGATGGAGCAACAATTTAGAGTGAAATGAACTAAAGAATAAATATTTATAGTGGAGGGATGGCTGAAGTACCTCATATAAGAGGCTTGTTTACAATCTGCATTGATATTTTTTTTAAAAAACAAAAAACATTCTTATGATCCCTCTTCTCCACCACCTCCCCTGAAAATAAAAATAACTTCACTTAAGTCTGTTCTATTCACAAATGCCCTGTGAATCTAAACTTTTTAAGAAATTGAGACAAAGCTTAAAATTTACACAAAGAATGAAACAAACTCTCAAGGCAGAGATGTAATACACAACCTTTTTGAGGCATAAGACATTTGAACTTGAAGTCATTAAGAGAATATAGGCCCTTCTAGCAATTTATAGAAATCTTGGACAAGGTTTAAACTTCCATATGGATGTTCATGGAAAGATGAATTCAGAATGATATACAAACATATTAGGAAGCATCATAAAATTAGGGAAATTTTATCTACTCTGTATTCTTCTGCTGTCTTTTCTTCAAATAGAGATCTTCATAGAAACCTTCCAGTGAGAAATAATATTTAAATGGGTTAAAACAAATGTTCTATCATCTTAGCATTGATAAATTAAAAGACAACAAAAAAATTGTTTAAAAAGTATTCATTCTTTAACTCATGAATTCATGCATAAGCATTTTTGAATATCTACTTCTCTGCTATATGGGGAATAGGACAAGACTCTAGTGGTCTAAAGGTTCTACTGCTTATATAGAGGAGTAAATAGGTAATTACAATATTGGTGGAAGAACTAAGACAGAGGCCAATGCAGAATACTGGGGAAGGACCAAGGAGGAGGTCTGATACACCTCCTCAATGAGGATGATGCTGAACTGTCTTGAAGATTGAGAAAGTCAGCCAAGTATAGATGAAGGATGAGCCTGAGTCAACCAGACAAAACAGTGTTTGTAAAGACACAGGAGTGTGACAACTGCACATAGTTGGTAGGTTGGAGAACAAGGTCAAAGTTGGGGACTATAGGATTGCTACAGATAATGAAAGAGTTTAGATTTTATTCATAAGGCAACAGTAAGCAATTAAAGGATTTATATGAGAGTAATATCAGGTTGTTGTATGAAAAATGCTTTGAAATGTATAAGATCAGAAACAAGGAGGCCAGTTAATAGTATATCATAATAATTCAGGTGTCATTAATAAGGGCATGAAATTAAGTAGACCAGTGATGATGAAGGTGGTTACCAATTCTAGAGACATTAATAAAATAAAACAGACTGAACATAATGATAGGCAAGGGTGGAAAGGAAAGCAAAGAGCCATGGATAAATCCTAGGTTTCTGTCTTGTAGTTAATAGTTGATGCAATGATGGTAATAATAAATATGAGGTTACTGAAGTAAAAAAAAAAACAAAAAAAACCCAACTTCTTTTGAAATTATCTGTTACACTGGACTAAACCATTAAACATAAAGCTCTTGTGTCCTTAGAGCTGGGAAAATATTTCATGGTAAATTAGCATGCAAACAATTACAGCTGCCTCATCTTTTTAAATACTTAATCCCAGCAGGCAAGTGTGTGTTTGCATGTGTAATAACTGTCCCCTCCCATTAAATCATTTTCTATAAGGAGCCAAATCCAGTTTTATTAGAGACAGAGTACTTACAGCTAAATGAGTTATAGGTGTGTCAATATTACATACAACCACTAAAAGAACAGTGGGTGTAGGTATATAAGAATTATTTAATGTGATTAGATGCATCTCATATAAAAAGATCCATTCATACATTCTCAGGGGTCATATTTGTCAAAGTGTCTCCACATTATTGCAAGATTCTGAATCAAAATAATTTAATTGGAATAGATTTTGATGAGAAAATGGCCAATAAATAGCATAGGCATTAAATGTTAAAGTTTTAGGTAGAGTAGACAAGAAGCCATTCACACTCCTTTTTCTATAATGACCTGTCCAGAGTTTTATTAATGTGAAAAATATCCTTAAAAAATGAAATTAGATTGTGATGTCTCAGAAGAAAATAATTCAGTGTTTTGGAGAGTGTAAATTATTTACCAGGTAACAAAAATCAGTGACTCATGACACTCATTGGTGGAAAAACTGAATAAGAATCTGAGATCCTACTTTCTGCTTGTTCACAGCCTAAAATCTCCCTGGAATGTGAGAGATGATTTGAGGGATATACAACTTACCATCCTGCTGAATTCCAGGTGGTATAGCCTAGGATGCAGATTCAGGAGAAACCCAAGATATTATTCCTGTGAATAAGGTAGACATGTGTTCTACTGGACAAAGAAATTTGAAGAGATAGGTGCATCAGTAGAGGCATGGAGACCTGAGGAATTGAGAATCCATAAGGTCCATTCTTCTTGTGAAGGTCTTGTCTTAAATTGTCTAACTTTATTAGAACTAATAAATGAATTCAGCAAGGTAGCAGGATAAAAGATTAATATACAGAAATCTTTGTATTTCTTTATACTAACAATGAAATATCAGAAAGAGAAAGTAAAACAAAAAACAATTCCATTTAAAATCACATCAAAAAATACCTAGGAAAAAACCTAACCAAGGAGGTGAAAGACCTATATGCTATAAAACATTAATAGAGAAAAGTGAAGATGATTCAAAAAAATGGAAAGGTACCCCATGTTCTTGGATTGGAAGAATTAATATTGTTAAAATGGCCACACTACTCAAAGTAATCTATGGATTTAATGTGATACCTATCAAATTATCCATGACAGTTTTTACAGAACTAGAATAATCCTAAAATTTATATGGAACCACAGAAGACCCAGAATTGCCAAATGCAATCCTGAGGAAAAAGAACAAAGCAGGAGGCATAACTCTCCCAGACTTCAGACAATACTATAAAGCTTCAGAAAACAAAACAGTGTGGTACTGGCACAAAAACAGACATATAGATAAATGAAACAGAATAGAGAGCCCAGAAATAAACCCACACACCCATGGTCAATTTATCTTTGATAAAGGAGGCAAGAATATACAATGGAGAAAAGATAGTCTCTTCAGCAAGTGGTGTTAGGAAAGCTGGACAGCCTCATATAAATCAATGAAATTAGAACACCCATACCATACACAAAAATACACAAAGATACCATACCATACCAAAAATAAACTCAAAATGGCTTAAAACCTTAAACATAAGACATGACACCATACAACTCTTAGAAGAAAATATAGGCAAAACATTTTGATATAAATCATATCAATGTTTTCTTAGGTCACTCTCCCAAGGCAATAGAAATAAAAGCAAAAATAAACAAATGGGACCTAATCAAATGTATAAGCCTTTGTACAGCAAAGGAAACCATAAACAAAATGAAAAGACAACCTATGGACGGGGAGAAAATATTTGCAAACAATGCAACTGACAAGGGCTTAACCTCCTAACAAACAGCTCATATAACTCAATAACAAAAAAACAACCTAATCAGAAATGGGCAGAAGACCTAAACAGACATTTTTCCAAAGAGGACATATAGATGGCCAAGAGGTACATGAAAAGATGCTCAACATTACTAATTATTAGAGAAATACAAATCAAAACTACAATGAGGTATCACCTCACACTGGTCAGAATGGCCATTGTCAAAAAGTCTACAAATAATAAATGCTGGAGAGGGTGTGTAGAAAAGGGAACCCTCCTACACCATTGGTAGGAATGTAAATTGGTACAGCCACTATGGAGAACAGTATGGAGGTTCTTTAAAAAACTAAAAATAGAGTTATGTATGATCCAGCAATGCCACTCCTGGGTACATATCTGGAGAAAACGTTAATTCAAAAAGATATATGCGCCCCAATGTTTATAGCAGCACTATTTACAATAGCCAAGACATGGAAGCAACCTAAATGTCCATCAACAGATGAATGGATAAAGACGATGTGGTAAACATATACAATAGAATATTACTCAGCCATAAAAATGAATGGAATATTCTATTTGCAACAATATGGATGGACCTAGAGATCATCACACTAAGTAAATCAAAGACATATATTACATGATATCACTTATATGAATCTAAAAAATAATACAAATGAACTTATTTACAAACCAAAACAGACTCACAGACATAGAAAACAAACTTATGGTTAACAAAGTGGAAAGGGCGGGGAGGCATAAATTAGGAGTACCAGATTAACAGATAAATACCAGTATATTTAAAATAGATAAACAATTAGGATTTACTGTAGAGCACAGGGAACAATATTCAATATCTTGTAATAACCTATAATGGAAAAGAATATGAAAAACAATATAAATGTTTAACTGAATCACTTTTCCATACATCTGAAACACAACATTGTAAGCCAACTATAGTTCAATAAAAGAAAATTTTTTCTACCTTTATGCAGTACTAGGAAAAGTTTAAGTTAACTAGAATTTCTACCTAGTTCCTCTTATATTGTAGTTCTATGTATTATTAATAATAATACATTTGAATTGCAGTTCAATCACTGGTCTTGTGAAATTTGACATGATAAAATGGCTTGCTTCTGCTCCATCCAGTTTTCTTCAGGGCTCAATGGAAGAAAGAGTGTTTAGCTATTCAGTGGTCTACAACATGAAGACTACTGTCCATTATAAGTGGTGGGAACGACTTATGACATGGAACGCATCAGAGAGCTAATATGTCAGAAATAGGAAAATTTAGCCTTCTAACTGACTGGTAGGTTAATGGACACCACACTTAGAAAAGGAATGGTAGATATTAGGGTGATGCATTCAATAAGCATTCTTCTGAGCTAGGCCAGGAGCATAGGGCCATGAGTGGATGGAGAAAGAAAAGAAATCGTATTCTCAATGACTTCGCGATTTGTTAGAAAAGTAAAATAATATAGCCAATGATTAAAATCAAGAGTTTAAGTGTGAAGAAGGTATGCACAGAGGGTTATAAGAACCCAGGTAAAGGGACATTTAACATCCAGTGGGCAGGAGAGCAAGCAGGGGCTTTCACGAGGATTGAAAACTTGAGTGATATCTTAGAGAAATGTGATATAAAATCTCACAGTTTATAGAAGTACAGACCTTTCTCATTGACAGGCAGGTTTAATTAAAATTTTAAAGAAATTTATGCAAACAGTGAGTAAATTGTACTTGAGAATGGTATCGTTACCCTAAAGATGACTTGAATTATTAGTTAATGCTTGTTTCCTCAAATTTTTCCCAATTTAAATCTTACTGAGGATCTAGATAGACAGTGACCAACCAGCCACTACCTCATACTTGATACTCTCCCTTGTTTGGGGGGCATCCAGATCCTTTGGTTTCACCTTCTACTTTTATGTTCTTTTATTCTTAAGTGTTCTCAGAGCCTGACTGCTTCTAGGGCTTCAGCCTTAGAGTTCATCATTTTGTCATCTTCTAACACCTCTTAGGCTTTTTTATTCATGTCAGGGGTTTTACTACCTATTTGTTAACAAATCAACTCTAAATTCTCTTGGTTTCAGGTCTTAAGACCATCTGCTCAAAACTGAAATTTGCTTCCAACCTACTCATTTTTTGCTGTGTCTCTTAATTGAATTGTTACTTTTCTCTCAGTTATTCTAGTAAAAACCTTTATACTGAATTTTCTTCTCCCCCTTAGCCCTCAAATACATTTAACAGTGTAAGATTCTCTCTCTTAAATCTCATTCCAACCTTATCCTCATCTTAATTCTCACTGCCATTACCTTAATTTAGGTCTTCATTATCTTTTGCTTAAAGAATTGGAATAATTGATTAGTAACTCTGACCTCATTCACTTCCACCTATAATCCATTGTCTCTTCTTCCACAAGAGTGATCTTAATAAAAGTCAAAATGCTATTTTGTCTCTGGCTTGAAATCCTTGATCGACTCCCATTTATTTACCAAAGTGATAAACGATAAGTTCCTTAGCAACTCACACCAGGTCTGGGTCATATATCAACTGGCCACTGAATTTCCTTGCCAACCTTAGATCAAAACCTATCTTTGCCCCAGGCCCCACTGTGGTTTACACTCTATCAAATTTCAACTATACAGTATTCCCTTCTTCACCTTTTAGTATACACACCCTCTGACAGGGTACTTTTATTTATCACCTTGGCTTTGATTACCATTTCTCTGCTGATGACTCCCAAATCTCTATCTCCCTCCAGTACTTATTTCCTGGGCTGCAAACAAGGATACCCAAGTCACAGACATCTCAAACCCAACATTTCTAACAAACTGGATTTATAATCTTCATCCACAAATCTACTGCATATAGCACTTTTAAGGATGTATAGTTATTTTAGGGAAATCCACATATGATGGCAATACTTCATCTTATACATGTAGAAGCCGGCTCAGGAAGGTTAATTTTTCATGATGCTTGGTATTTCAAACACCTTAACTCAAACTAGGTTTAATAAAAAGGACATGAATTGTGTCCTATAATTGAAAGCACAAAGTCAAATCATGCAGGGCTCACTCAATCACTTTAGTCTACCTATTACTCATATATTCTCCATCTCTTGGTTTCTACCATTCAGTTTAGAGTTTTTCTGTGTTGTCTCCTTTCTCAGATAGATGTTCCCTTTTGGGGGTAATATGGCAGCGAAACGCTCCAGATTTGCATCATATTCTTTCAGCAGCCATAGATAAAAACAGAGCTTTTCTTTCCTCATGGTTAAAAAAAATCTCCCATGGAAAATGTTGCATATGTATCCCTTTCTGAAACAATCACTGTGACCACAGGGTTGGGTTATAAGGTTATGTGTTATCTCAGAAGCTGGGAGGTGCAACTCCAACGGAATCACAGAGACTGAATAAGTGTTTGGGGTCATCCAAGAGCTGGGGGTGAGGAATTACGACACTGTTAAAAGAAGGAGAGATGGATGCTAAGTAGGCAAAAGCAATAGCTACTCGTTCATAGTTACTCAGTAAGTAAGTAGTCAGGCAAGGACAGAAACTTAGGCTACTTAGTTCCTGCAGTATTTTTTTTACCCTCTACGATGAATATTGTCAGCTGTAACTTAGCAAATGGAGACACAGAGAGATGTAAGACACAGCCCCTGTTTCTAGGGAACACTAAATCTTATACTGTAGGTCAGGAGTTTCCAACAATTTCATCATCAACAATTTATAGTGTTACTTCTCAAGAAAGGTCCAGTTTAAAAAGCCTTATAAATGGCGTTTATTATGTATTGATTGCATACAGGTATCTTATTGAAATAGTGCATTACATTTTATTATTCAGAAAATTTACCTAGGTTGAGGATTACCATATTTAGTGAGGAACACCAAAGGTTGGTGAGCTGGAACATTGCTTCTGCATATGAGATAGGTGCCAGCCCCATGTTTCTGCTGTGCCTCCTAGGTTTGCTTTTTATGCTCCAAAGGCATTCAAATTTCCAGTTCTCACCCCACTAGCCATCAGCCAGAATGTGGTATGAGGAACAATTTACAACAGTGTACTGTTGATTATTGGGGCTGTTTACAAATGTGCTTTTCCTTCTCCTTCTGGGTAGGAAGATACCTTTCCACCTTTTTAAAGTTATACATGGTCATGGGACTCACTGTGGCTGACCAACTGTGAGTAGTGGCATGTGCCACTCCTTGGAGGAATTTTGAAAGGCAGCGTTCAATATCTTTCTTTTTCCTGCTCCATCAGTCATGGAAAAATACATGAGGAGATGGAGTTTCCTTCAGCTTCCATCCTTAAATGAATTATGATGGCTAAAGCCATCTGTCAACCCACATCAGACTTGTAGCAAGAGACAGAAACACATGTTTGTGGGTGTTTAGGCAGTGAGATTTTAGGGGATATCTATTATTACAGCATATCATAGCCTATTCTGACTGAATAAAGATTCACTAAATCACCCAGATATGTACCTGCTTCCAAAGATATTTACAGTGCTAGAAAATGCCTGGAGAGACAAACCAAAAGAAAGAACATCTAATGGTGGACTTTTGGAATTTGAGAGAATTAAAGAATATTCATACTTGAAGGGTTTCACATTAGGCAAATACTCTTCTCCTTGCTAGCAAATAAAAACAAAAGAAAACTAAAGAAAAACAGTCACAGAACTTGAATCTGGAAAGACAGTCCTGATAATTTATTTTTTTCTCTCTGAAGCAAACAACACACAAAGATATACCATTTTAAAAAAATAAAATACGGAAACTACTAAGTATAAGGAGTTGTCATTTACAGGAACTTCTAATTTAGTGACATGCAGAATATTAAAATATAA
Organism: Tursiops truncatus; assembly: GCF_011762595.2. Lineage (NCBI taxonomy): Eukaryota > Metazoa > Chordata > Mammalia > Artiodactyla > Delphinidae > Tursiops > Tursiops truncatus. The sequence continues at coordinate 67,123,922 of NC_047036.1, forward strand.
AGTTCTGATTCCCTCTGCTTCTGTTCAAAATTCTGTCTGGAGGAAGAGAACATGCTAAACTGCCCTTGAGATGCTGTGAAGGGGAAATAAAACTTTATTATCTCTTTCTAAAGTTAGTTAGAGAAGGTTCTTCAGCTTGTCATAGGAAACTGGGAGGAAGGCTGAAGTTAATGAGCTGCTTGCATTGTGATGGGCCTCTTTGAAAGAAACTGTGCTTTCCACAGTGAAGCCATCAGAAAAAATGAATCAGCATGGCAGCAGGAAGCATCATAATTAATAAGGAACCCACAACACAATGCTGTATAATCTAACATGACTACACAAACCGTAGACAATAATAGGATGAGTCTTCATTTACAAAGCAATCTGTATCACTTTTCCTCCCCAGAAAATGAGAAAGTATCAATCTCTTCAGAAGCTTCAAATGCTGCAGAACAAAATAAACTTTGTAGAACAAAAAATAGTTTAAGAGATATGGAGACAAATTTCAGACAGAGATTTAATCTCTGTATCTAAGATGCAGTAGACAGTGGACATTCCATTTACCATCTGTGACTGAATATTCTGATGCCAAACTTCTACTCTCAGTAGTACATTTAAGTGGCCTGTGGCTTATTATCTAAGGCCTGGGAATTATAAATTCCCTCTAATGACTTGGTAACGGAGGTAAAGGACTGCTTTAAACATCTCTTGAGGGAATAACTAATTAATCAGGAGGAAAGTTTGCATTCCTTAAATTTGCATTCTGAGAATATAGGAAAGACAGAGCTCTAGGAGGTGAGAGTTCTTTTGCAACCTTTATTCAGGTGCTCTGGCTTATTTCCTTTTTTACGATACCGATTTCTTTCCCTACACAACTTTATAAGTAACTGAGTCCTGAGGATAAACTTTACTCTAAAAGTAAGAAATCAAGGGGGACCTTCAAGATGGCAGAGGAGTAAGATGTAGAAATCACCTTCCTCCCCACAAATACATCAAAAATACATCTACATGTGGAATAACTCCTACAGAACAACTACTGAACACTGGCAGAAGACCTCAGACTTCCCAAAAGGAAAGAAACTCCCTATGTATCTGGGTAGGGCAAAAGAAAAAAGAAAAAACAGAGACAAAAGAATAGAGATGGGACCTGCACCTCTGGGAGGGAGCTGTGAAGGAGGAAAATTTTCCACACACTAGGAAGCCCCTTCACTGGTGGAGACAGTGGGTGGCACAGGGGGAGCTTCAGAGCCACGGAGGAAAGTACAGCAACAGGGGTGCAGAGGGCAAAGCAGAGAGATTCCCACACAGAGTATTGGTGCCGACCAGCACTCACCAGCCCGAGCGGCTTGTCTGCTCACCTGCTGGGGCGGGCGGGGGCTGGGAGCTGAGGCTCTGGCTTCAGAGGTCAGATCCCAGGGAGAGGACTGGGGTTGGCTGCATGAACACAGCCTGAAGGGGGCTAGTGCGCCACAACAAGCTGGAAAGGAGTCGGGAAAACGTCTGGCACTGCCTAAGAGGCAAGAGACAATTGCTTCAGGGTGTGCGAGGAGAGGGGATTCACAGCACCACCTAAATGAACTCCAGAGACGCACAAGCCACGGCTATCAGCATGGACACCAGAGATGGGCATGAGATGCTAAGGCTGTTGCAGCCACCAAGAAGCCTGTGTGCAAGCACAGGTCACCATCCACACCTCCCCTTCTGAGAGCCTGTGCAGTCCACCACTGCCAGGGTCCCGCGATCCAGGAACAACTTCCCCGGGAGAACACACAGCGTGCCTCAGGCTGTTGCAACATCACACCAACCTCTGCCGAGGCAGGCTCACCCTGCATTCTGTACCCCTCCCTCCCCACGGCCTGAGCGAGCTACAGCCCCCTAATCAGCTTCTCCTTTAACCCCGTCCTGTCTGAGCGAAGGAAAGATGCCCTCAGGCAACCTACATCCAGAGGCAGGGCCAAATCCAAAGTTGAACCCCACGAGCTGTGCGAACAAAGAAGAGAAAGGGAAATTTCTTCCAGCAGCATTAGGAGCAGCAGATTAAATTTCCACAAACAACTTGATGTAGCCTGTATCTCTGGAATACCTGAATAGACAACGGATCATCCCAAAATTGAGGCGGTGAACTTTGGGAGCAACTGTAGACCTAGGGTTTGCTTTCTGCATCTAATTTGTTTCTGGTTTTATGTATATCCCAGTTTAGTATTTAGAGCTTATTATCATTGGTAGATTTGTTTATTGATATGGTTGCTCTCTTCCATTTTTACTTTATATATATATCTTTTTTTTTTACTTTTTCTTTTTTTGTGAGTGTGTATATGTATGCTTCTTTGTGTGACACTGTCTGTATAGGTTTGCTTTTACCATTTGTCCTAGGGTTCTGTACGTTTATTTTTCCTTTTCCTTTTTCTTTTTTAGTGCAGTTTTTAGTGCTTGTTATCATTGATGGATGTGTTTATTGGTTTGGTTGCTCTCTTCTTTCTTTCCTTTTTTTAATTCCTTTTTAATTATTTTAATTTTAATATTTTTTATTTTAATAACTTTAAATTTTTTTCATTTTCTTCTTTTTTTTTCCCCCTTTTCCTCTGAGCCATGTGGCTGACAGGGGCTTAGTACTCTGGCCTGGTGTCAGGCTTGAGCCTCTGAGGTGGGAGAGCTGAGTTCAGAACATTGCTCCCCTAGAGACCTCCAGGCTCCATGTAATATCAATCTGCCAGAGCTCTCCCAGAGAGCTCCATCTCAATGCTAAGACCCAGCTCCATGCAGTGACCAGCAAGTTCCAGTGCTGGATACCCCATGCCAAACAACTAGCAAGACAGGAACACAACACAACCCATTAGCAGAGAGGGTGCCTAAAACCGTAATAAGTCCCCAGACACTGCAAAACACACCACTGGATGCGGTCCTGCCCACCAGAAAGACAAGTTCAACCCTCATCCACCAGAACACAGGCACCAGTGCCCTCCCCCAGGAAGCCTACACAGCTCACAGAAATAACCTGACCCACTGGGGGGAGACACCAAAAACAATGGGAACTATGAACTCCCAGCCTGCGAAAATGAGACCCCAAATTCCACCTGCCCAAAACAGTAAGTTAACCTAAATAAGAAAACAGAAATACACTGCAGGTGAAGGAGCAACGTAAAACCCACCAGAACAAAGGTAGAGGAAATAGGCGGTCTACCTGAAAAAGAATGCAGAATAATGATAGCAAAGATGATGCAGAATCGTTTCAATAGAATGAAGACAAGAAGCATTTAACAAGGACCTAGAAGAAATAAAAAGCAAACAATCATGAAAAACACAATAAATGAAATTTAAAATTCTCTGGAAGGAATCAAGAGCAGAATAACTGAGGCAGAAGAATGGATAAGTGACCTGGTAGATAAAATAGTGGAAATAACTACCACAGAGCAGAATAAAGAAAAAAGAATGAAAACAATTGAGGGAAGTCTCAGAGACTTCTGGGAAATATTAAACACACTAACATTCGAATTATAGGGGTCCCAGAAGAAGAAGAGAAAAACAAAGGGACGGAGAAAATATTTGAAGAGATTATAGTTGAAAACTTCCCTAATATGGGAAACGAAATAGTGAATCAAGTTCAGGAAGCACAGAGCGTCCCATACAGGATAAATCCATGGAGAAACACGCCAAGACACATATAAATCAAACTATCAAAAATTAAATACAAAGAAAAAATATTAAAAGCAGCAAGGGAAAAACAACAAATAACATACAAGGGAATCCCCATAAGGTTAACAGCTGACCTTTCATCAGAAACTCTGCAAGCCAGAGGGAGTGGCAGGACATATTTAAGAAATTGAAGAAAGGGAAAAACCTACAATCAAGATTACTCTACCCAGCATGGATCTCATTCAAATTCAGAGGAGAAACTAAAACCTTTAGAGACAAGCAAAAGCTAAGAGAATTCAGCAACACAAAACAGCTTTACAGCAAATGCTAAAGGAACTTCTCTAGGCACAAAACACAAAAGAAGGAAAAGACCTACAATAACAAACCCAAACAATTAAGAAAATGGTAATAGGAACATATATAATTGATGATTACCTTAAATGTAAATGGATTTAATGCTCCGACCAAAAGTCATAGACTGGCTGAATGGATACAAAAACAAGACCCATATATATGCTGTCTACAAGAGAGCCACTTCAGACCTAGGGACACACACAGAAGGAAAGTGAGGGGATGCAAACAAAATATTCCATGCAACTGGAAATCAAAAGAAAGCTGGAGTAGCAATTCTCATATCAGACAAAATAGACTTTAAAATAAAGACTATTACAAGAGACAAAGAATGACACTTCATAACAATAAAGGGATCAAACCAAGAAGACGAAATAACAATTGTAAATATTTATGCAATAAATATGTAAATAATAAATATTATTACCCAACATAGGAGCACCTCAATACATAAGGCAAATGCTAACAGCCATAAAGGAGGAAATCGATGGTAACATAATAATAGTAGGGGACTTTAACACCCCACTTGCACCAATGGACAGATCATACAAAATGAAAATAAGGAAACACAAGCTTTAAATGATACATTAAACAAGATGGACTTAATTGATATTTAAAGGACATTCCATCAAAAAAGAACAGAATAGAGTTTCTCTGCAAATGCTCATGGAACATTCTCCAGTATAGATCTTATCTTGGGCCATAAATCAAGCCTTGGTAAATTTAAGAAAATTGAAATTGTATTAAGTATCTTTTCCGACAACAACGGTATGAGACTAGATGTCAATTACAGGAAAAAGGTGTAAAAAATACAAACACATGAAGGCTAAACAATACATTACTAAATAACCAAGAGATCACTGAAGAAATCAACAGAGAAATCAAAAAATACCTAGAAACAAATGACAATGAAAACACGATGACCCAAAGCCTACGGGATGCAGTGAAAGCAGTTCTAAGAGGGATGTTTATAGCAACAGAATCCTACCTCAAGTAACAAGAAAAATCTCAAATGAACCTCCTAAGCTTACACCTAAAGCAATTAGAGAAAGAACAAAAAAACCCCAAATATAGCAGATGGAAACAATACAGATCAAATCAGAAATAAATGAAAAAGAAATGAAGGAAATAATAGAAAAGATCAATAAAACGAAAAGCTGGTTCTTTGAGAAGATAAACAAAATTGATAAACCATTAGCCAGACACATCAAGAAAAAAGAGGAGAAGACTCAAATCAACAGAATTAGAAGTGAAAAAGGAGAAGTAACAACTGACACTGCAGAAACACAAAGGATCATGAGAGATTACTACAAGCAACTCTATGCCAATATAACAGACAACCTGGAAGAAATAGACAAATTCTTAGAAATGCACAACCTTCCAAGACTGAAACAGGAAGAAACAGAAAATATGAACAGACCAATCACAAGCACTGAAATTGAAACTGTGATTAAAAATCTTCCAAAAACAAAAGCCCAGGACCAGATGGCTTCACAGGCAAATTATATCAAACATTCAGAGAAGAGCTAACACCTATACTTCTCAAACTCTTCCAAAATACAGCAGAGGGAGTAACACTACCAAACTCATTCGATGAGGCCACCATCACCCTGATACCAAAACCAGACAATGATGTCTCAAAAAAAGAAAACTGCAGGCCAGTATCACTGATGAACACAGATGGAAAAATCCTCAACAAAATACTAGCAAACAGAATCCAGCAGCACATTAAAAGGATCACACACCATGATCAAGTGGGGTTTATCCCAGGAATGCAAGGATTCTTCAATATAGGCAAATCAACAATGTGATTCACTATGTTAACAAACTGAAGGAGAAAAACCATATGATAATCTCAACAGGTACAGAGGAAGCTTTCAACAATATTCAACACCCATTTGTGATAAAAAAAAAAAATCCAGAAAGTAGGCATAGAAGGAACTTACCGCAACATAATAAAGGCTGTGTATGACAAACCCACAGTCAACATCATTCTCAATGGTGAAAAACTGAAACCATTTCCACTAAGATCAGGAAGAAGAAAATTTGCCCACACTCACCATTATTATTCAACATAGTTTTGGAAGTTTTAGCTGCAGCAATCAGAGAAGAAAAAGAAATAAAAGGAATCCAAATTGGAAAAGAAGATGTAAAACTGTCACTGCTTCAGATGACATGATACTATACATAGAGAATCCTAAAGATGCTACCAGAAAAGTAATTGAGCTAATCAATGAATTTGGTAAAGTAGCAGGATACAAAATTAATGCACAGAAATCTCTTGCATTCCTATACACTAATGATGAAAAATCTAAAACAGAAATTAACAAAACACTGCCATTTACCATTGCAACAAAAATAATACCTAGGAATAAACCTACCTGAGGAGACAAAGGCCTGTATGCAGAAAAGTATAAGACACTAATGAAAGAAATTCAAGATGATACAAACAGATGGAGAAATATACCATGTTCTTGGATTAGAAGAATCAACATTGTGAACATGACAATACAACCCAAAGCAATCTACAGATTGAAGGCAATCCCTATCAAATTACCAATGGCATTTTTCACAGAACTAGAGCAAAAAGTTTCAAAATTTGTATGGAAACACAAAAGACCCCAAATAGCCAAAGCAATCTTGAGAAAGAACAATGGAGCAGGAGGAATCAGGCTCCTTGACTTCAGAATATACTACAAAGTGATAGTAATCAAGACAGTATTGTACTGGCACAAAAACAGAAATATAGATCAATGGAACAGGATAGCTATCCCAGAGAAAAACCCATGAACATATGGTCAACTTATCTATGATAAAGGAGGCAAGAATATACAATGGAGAAAAGACAGCCTCTTCAATATGTGGTTCTGATAAAACTGGATAGCTACATGTAAAAGAATGAAATTAGAACACTTACTAACACCATACAAAAAATGTACTCAAAATGGATTAAAGACTTAAATGTAAGGTGTGACACTATAAAACTCTTAGAGGAAAACATAGGAAGAACACCTATGACAAATCACAGCAAGATCCTTTTTGACCCACCTCCTAAAGAAATGGAAATAAAAACACAAATAAAGAAATGGGACTTAATGAAACTTAAAAGCTTTTGCACAGTAAATGAAACCATAAACAAGACAAAAAGACAACCCTCAGAATGGGAAGAAAAATATTTGCAAACGAAACAAGTGACAAAGGATTAATCTCCAAAATACACAAGTAGCTCATACAGCTCAATATCAAAAAAACAAATAACCCAATCAAAAATTGGGCAGAAGACCTAATGGACATTTCTCCAAGGAAGATATACAGATTGCCAACAAACACATGAAAGGATGCTCAACATCACTTATCATCAGAGCAATGCAAATCAAAACTACAATGAGGTATCACCTCACACCAGTCAGAATGGCCATCATCAAAAAATCTACAAAGAATAAATGCTGGAGAGGGTGTGGAGAAAAGGGAACCTTCTTTCATTGTTGGTGTGAATGTAAATTGATACAGCCACTATGGAGAACAGTATGGAGGTTCCTTAAAAAACTAAAAATAGAACTACCATACTACCCAGCAATCCCACTACTGGGCATATACCCTGAGAAAACTATAATTCAAAAAGAGTCATGTACCACAATATTCATTGCAGCTCTATTTACAATACTCAGGACACTGAAGCAACTAAGTGTCCATCGACAGATGAATGGATAAAGATGTCACCCATATATACAATGAAATATTACTCAGCCATAAAACAAAATGAAATTGTGTTATTTGTAGTGAGGTGGATGAACCTAGAGTCTGTCATACAGAGTGAAGTAAGTCAGAAAAACAAATACTGTATGTTAACACATATATATGGAATCTTAAAAAAAAATGTTATGAAGAGCCCAGGGGCAGGACAGGAATAGAGATACAGATGTAGAAAATGGACTTGAGGACACGGGGAGGGGGAAAGATAAGCTGGGATGAAGTGAGAGAGTGGCATGGACATATATACACTATCAAATGTGTAATAGATAGCCAGTGGGAAGCAGCTGCATAGTACAGGGAGATCAGCTTGGTGCTTTGTATTCACCTAGAAGGGTGGTATAGGGAGGGTGGGAGGGAGATGAAAGAGGGAGGGGATATGGGTGTATATGTATACGTATAGCCGATTCACTTTGTTATACAGCAGAAACTAACAGACCACTGCAAAGCAATTATACTCCAATAACAATGTTAAAAAATAAATAAATAAAAATAAAAGTAAGAAATGGAAGAGACATAAATTGCAGTAACATCTGTTTTGATCCACTTCCAAGAGTAATGGAAATAAAAACAAAAATAAACACATGGGACCTAATTCAACTTAAAGGCTTTTGCACAGGAAAGGAAACCATTAACAAAATGGAAAGAAAACCCACATAATGGGAGAAAATATTTGCAAAGTGACAAAGAATTAATCTCCAAAACATACAAACAGCTTATGCAGCTCAATATGAAAAAAAAAAACAAAACACCCCAATCCAAAAATGGGCAGAAGACCTAAATAGACATTTCTCCAAAGAAGACATACAGATGGCCAAGAAGCACATGAAAATATGCTCAACATCACTAATTATTAAAGAAATGTAAATGAAAACTACAATGAGGTATCACCTCACACCAGTCAGAATGGCCATCATCAAAAAATCTACAAACAATAAATGCTGGAGAGGGTGTGGAAATAAGGGAACCCTCTTACACTGTTGCTGGGAATGTAAATTGACAGAGCCACTATGGAGAACGGTATAGATGTTCCTTAAAAATCTAAAAATAGAGCCAACATATGATCCAGCAATCCCACTCCTGGGCATATATCTGCAGAAAACCATAATTTGAAAGGATACATGCACCCTAATGTTCACTGAAGCACTATTTACAATAGCCAAGACATGGAAGCAAACTAAATGTCCATTGACAGAGGAATGGATAAAGAAGATGTGGTTATGTACATACAATGGAATATTACTCAGCCATAAAAAATAATGCCATTTGCAGCAACATGGATGGACCTAGAGATTTTCATACTGAGTGAAGTCAGACAGAGAAAGACAAATATCAAATGATATTGCTTATATGTAGAATCTAAAAATCGGTACAAATTGAACCTATTTACAAAAAAGAAACTGAGTCACAGGTGTAGAAAACAAACGTATGGTTACCAAGGGGGAAGGGGGGGGAAGGATAAATTGGAAGACTGGGATTGATATATACACACTACTATATATAAAATAGCTAACTAATAAGAACCTACTCCATACCACAGGGAACTCTATTCAATACTCTAATGACCTTTATGGAAAAGAATCTTAAAAAGAGTGTATATATTGTATATGTATAACTGACTCACTTTGCTGTACAGCAGAAACTAACACAACATTGTAAATCAGCTATACTCCAATTTAAAAAAAAGAAAAAAAAGAAATAGATTACCAAAAATATGGTGTGACTTCCACCTAGTTCAAAAGTTTATTTTTGTTCTATAGAAATAAATGGATAAAGATACAAGAAAACTGGATGAACATGAGGCAATTCAATTTATTGATAAGAATTAGCACTAACTGAATCATCTAACAGGGAACTCATGCTGGGAGATTAAAAATAAGAAAGATTTTCTTAGAAACAATGACCTTCATTATGGACTATCTATTACAGGTTTCACTTTTATTTAAAAAAGTTTCACAGCACAGACTGTACATGAAATGCATTTGCAAATGGAAAAAAAACATTTTTTTTTTTTTTTTTTTTTTGCGATACGTGGGCCTCTCACTGTTGTGGCCTCTCCCGTTGCAGAGCACAGGCTCCGGATGCGCAGGTTCAGCTGCCATGGCTCATGGGCCTAGTTGCTCCACGGCATGTAGGATCTTCCCAGACCGGGGCACGAACCCGTGTCCCCTGCATCGGCAGGTGGACTCTCAACCACTGCACCACCAGGGAAACCCCAACATTTTTTTTTTAAATGGCCAGAATGTGAGAGGAGGTTTTAAATGATGTTAAATGAGCTTTGATTCTTGTCAATAAGCATTAGAAAGGTGGGAGGTCAGAGAAAGTATGGTTTTAAATACCACATTTTAAATTTTCTTTCATCGTCTATATTTTCAGAATTCATTGTTTTTAGAGTTCCCTTTTATAAAATCCTTCTCAGGAAGAAAATTAAGGATTTCTAAAAATCTGTCAACCTTTAAATAACAAATTTCTAATTACTTCCAAGAAAATTGATATTCATACAATTTGAAGTTTGAAATAGGAATTTATAAATATTTTTTCTTGGTAAATTTGATACAGCCCATTTAACAAACTTACTACCTATTTTTCCATTTACAATTTTATTTCGTGTACCTGATGCTGATTTTTTAAAAAAAATTGTGTGCATGTATGTGTAAAATTAAGTTACTTCTCTATGCTTTTCACATTACTTTTATAATTTCATATTTCCAGATTATTAGCCATTTCTATTTTGCATGTGAAACAAAAAGGCTAAGGACTCTTTCAGTGACTTTCTAAGCAACTGAACATAGTGCGAAAAGACTTTTGGACCCTCAGTGTATACGATACAAAATTTATGATGCACTTATTTCTTTCCTATTTGAGTTTCCTTCAGATGTTAAGCTTTGTGCCATATATTTTACACTGTGATGTGTATTTACAGGGTGAATCATTATTTTCATTGCATATTAATTATTGGATATTTCAAGAAAACAGTGATTTTGAATTAGGGGGAAATGTGTAGAAGGTTTACATATAAAAATAATTTTTTAAATTATGATAAAAAACATAAGAAAATTAACCATCATCCCTTTTTAGTGTACAGCCCAGTAGTGTTACATACACTCACACTGTTTTGAAATAGAGCTCCAGAACTTCATCTTATAAATCTGAAACTATATCCAATAAACAACTCTCCGTTTCTTCTTCCCCTTAGCCTTTAGTAACCACCATTTTACTTCCTGCTTCTATGAATTTGACCACTTTAGATAACTCAGGTAAGTGGAATAATACCCTGTCATTTTGTGAAAGGCTTGTTTCACTCAAAACAATGTCTCAAGGTTCATCCTGTTGTAGCATGTGACAGGTTTTCTCTCCTTTTTATGTCTGAATAATATTCCATTGTGTATATATACCACATTGTGTTTATTCATTCATCTATCATTGGACATTTGAGTTGCTTCTGCCTCTTAGTGATTATGAATAGTGCTGCTGTAAACATGGGAGTACAAGTATCTCTTCAAAACCCAGATGTCAAAAATGCTTTTGGCTATATACCCAGAAGTGGGATTGCTACACCATACATAAGTCTCATTTTCTTTGAATAATCTCCATACTATTTTCCACAGCAGTTGAATCATTTTACAGTTATCACCAATAGTACACAAGTTTTCCAATTTCCCCACACCCTTGTCAACACTTGTTATTTTCTGTTTTTTGATAGTATCTAGCCATCCTAATGGGTATGAAGTGATATCTTATTGTGGTTTTGATTTGCATCTCTCTGATGATTAGTGATGTTGAGCATCTTTTCATATGCTTGCTGACCATTAGTGTACATCTTTGGAGAAATACCTGTGCAGACCAGTTAACCACTTTTAATCCAATTATTTGATTTTTTTCTTGAGTTGTAGTTCCTTATATATTCTGGATATTTACTTCTCAGGTATATAATTTGCAAGTATTTTATCTCATTCCATAGGTTGCCTTTTCTATTTATTGTATCCTTTCAAGCACAAATGTTTTTAAGTTTGATATAGTCTCATTTGTCTATGTTTGCTTTTGTTGCCTATACTTTTGGTGTCATATCCAAGAAATCATTGCTAAGTCCAATGTTACGAAGGTTTTCCCCTATGCTTTCTCCTAGGATTTTTATAGTTTTAGCTGTTACATTTAGGTCTTATTTCAGTTTGAGTTAATTTTTGTATATGGTATAAGATAAGGGTCCATCTTCATTCTTTTGCATGTGGAGGTCTGGTTTTCTCCAACAAGAGTTTTTTGAAGAAATTGTCTTTTCCCTGTTAAGTGATCTTGGCACCCTTGTTGAAAGTCATATATATATATATATATATATATATATATATATAAAGCTTATATATATATATATATATATATATATAAAATATATAAAATATGAGCTTATTTCTGGGGTCTCTACTATATTCTTTTGATTGATTTGTATGTCTTTATGCCAGTACCATACTGCTTTGATTACTGTTGTTTTGTAGTTTTTTTTGAAACCAGGAAGTTAGAGTCCTCCAACTTTTTCTTTTTCAAAACTGTTGTGGCTATTTTGGTCTCTTTAGACTCCATGTGAATTGAATCTGTAGATCACTTTGGGTACTATCAACAATATTAAGTCTTCCAATCTACGCAACAAGGGATGTCTTCTTTCTTTCAGTAATTATTTTAGGTCAGTGTACAAATCTTTCATATCCTTGGTTACATTTATTCCTAAAGTATTTTATTCTTTCTCATATTATTGTAAATAGAATTGTTTTCTTAATTTTCCTTTCAGACTATTCACTATGATTATATAGCAATGCAACTGACTTGTGTATAAATTTTGTGTCCTGTAACTTTGTTGAATTTGTTTATTAGTTTTAACATTTTACTGCTTAAAAATGATATTTTTAAACACAAAATTTTAAACTGTATGAATTTTACACTCATTTCCTTCTTTAACATATTTGCAATGGCCCTAATAGGTCTAAGGAATAAAAGAAAAATATACTTGGAAATATAAGACCATCACTAATACTGGGGAGCTAGTCTATATAATTGGTTTTCAGTTTCAAGTATCTTATATAGGCATTAATCCTCTAATCTATTAACTTATTTAATTATACTTATTGTAATTATTTAATTTATTATCCAAAATAATGTTTCAGTGTGTGCTTAATAGTTACTGACAGTTTTAATCACATTTCCTAGATTTTTCAATTTTCAAAGAACAGGTGAAAAGAAAGACTGAACAACCTAATCCTGACAAAATGGAGAGCCACTACATAGGTACCTTTCATGTATTAATATAAATTGTCAATTCTATAAATCCTGTATTAGTAAGAACACTTTATTATCCCTCCTCCTATTGTCCCAATTATATATTGATAATTTGATTTATACAGTTGATGCAATTTTATTAATATACTACTGTATGAAGAATGTATTAATATACTATCATATGAGCAAAATTAAGGCATTTATCCATGGCTAGGAATTTACTTTTTTTTCTTTTTTTTTCAAAACTATAAAATCTTTGAAAGATTTGGCCAGTTGCTTTAATTATCTGGGACATAATTAAATCAGTATTAATGAAGGGGGTTAGACTAGAGTGATTCATAAGGTCCCTTTAATATAGAATAATGTAAGATTATATAATCTCATAATCCATGATTAAAGAGCTGTCATATACAGAGTGTTGGTTATACTAAAGGAGTCTGAAAATTACATATGTTGAAAGATTTAAAAATCACATTTATTAGAACAAAAGTATAAATTCAAATAAAAGGTAATTTTATGTTTTCCAGCATACAGTAAGTACTAAGTTCATTCCAGTGTCTTCCTGGAATGCTTTTAAAATAATTTTTTTTTCTTTTTTTTTTTTTTCCTGCGCCACGTGGGATCTTAGTTCCCCAACCAGGGATCAAACCCATTCCTCCTGCAATGGAAGTGTGGAGTCTTAACCACTGGACCATCAGGGAAGTCCCAAAATAAAAATTTCTTGAAAAATTACTTATTGATGGTCTCATCCACTCATTCATATCTGGAAACAGAAGTACTGGAAAGTGCTGGAAATCAGAATAATTGAATACAGATCAGTTATCTATAAAATGAAAAATTTAGGTCTACTTACGTGTATCATTTTTTTCTACCTAAGGATTGACCTTACCCCAAATACTTAATTTGAGTTTCATAGCCCTAAATTTTTGTTCAGTGATATGTGTCAAAGCATCATTCCTAATGATTATTTCAAATTAAATTTTTTAAAAAAGTATGATGGTGGTGAGGCCCTAAGAAATCAAAACAACCTTAGTAATAGGTGGATTCTGTCTACATTTACATGAATTTTGGCAACTGAACACTTCTGCATGTATATATTCACAAATACAGTATTTTTTTATTTCATGTTTTAAATTTGGAAATTAGGCAGGTACATTTGTTCTTTCAATATATGACATAGTGTATTTAGCAGCATTCCATAGTTCTTATGATTTTCATATAGTATACTCCACAGCATGGGCAGCACAGCATAGGCAATCAATCATCTACTCTCTGATTTCATTTTAGTAAATGTGTAATGCTTAACACAGACTCTGTAGTATTTAATAATGCATTCATTCATTCATCTACCCAGTATTCATATGACAAACACATTGAACATGCATAATATGCCAGGAGTTATACAAAGTTTCTTGATTTTAAGACACACACAAAAATTTAACCTCTGCCTTCAACGAGTTTATAGTCTAGAGACAGAGAAAGAAAGACTTGGTGGAAAAGTTTTATGAAACTGTCTTTATTAATGATAAGATGGAGATTAATATAGCATACTGTAGGAGAACAAAGGAGGTACAAGCGCTATTGGATGGGGGGATGGGAGGTAAAAAAAAAACCCTGCAGTGTATTTTTTCTCAGGATAGAGAAAAAGACACTGCAGGGTATTCTCAACAACATCTCCACAATAGACCTAATTACTAGCTTACAGTATTTACTTTTTTTCACACCCTTCAGTGTTAGCTGGTAGCATAAAACCAGAACTCACTTTGATAAAAGCAATTAGATGAAAGACTCAAATGGTGCAATATAAATCCAAAGCTTTTTAATCGTCTAGCCTGATCCAAGGATAAAGCTGAGTTTATCGAATGGGATAGATGAGCTGAATATAGTGCTATATCACAAGAGTCAGAGCAAATTCCTTCTCATGTGGAATATCCTCCCAGTGGTAGGGGATGTATTGTCATCACTGATTAACATCATTTATGCTTTGTTTGTGTGGAACATGAAAGCTTCAGTTTACAAATGAAAATCTCCTCTCCTAAGTTCTCATGCTTCCAAACTCTAAGAAATAGAAACATTTCTAGTATTTCATCAGCTTTCATCAATATAAAAGGAGATACTCTCTTAGTAAGTAGGAAAAACCTATGGTCCCCATGCAGTCTCATTATCATGCAGTGCCAGGGAGAACTTCCCCTCATAAAATGCCTAAGCCTTGAAACAACCCAACTGTAAATACATAGAAAAGCCTAAGACCAAGGAACAGCGTCAAAAAATCAACTCTGGATTCATTCTCTCAAGTGAAACATAGCTATAAATCTTAGTATAATGAAAGTGTTGAAAATTAAGGAAATATTATTGTAGCTTTAACAATCCTATTTGTTTACTCACTTTATTCAATGTACCACTGCCAGGCACTGTGCCAAGTGCTATGATTTTGATATGAACAGAAAGACATTGAGCTTACATTGTATTAGATGGAACAGTCAATAATAAACAAAAAAACGAACAAAAAATAGACATGATCCTGACGATGACTATGGGGAAATAAATGCTGATTATCGTACAGACAGTTGAACATAATATTTTGAATATTGGTGGAAGTGTCAGCAAAGAAACTGATAACTTGAATAAAGGATTCCCGAGTTTCTAGCCTACAATTCAGTTTAGGCCAGGCCTAATTTTGTTCAGATCAAAAAACCTGCATGTCTCCGGTAATTTGCATGACTGAAAAAAAGACTTTCATTATCTCTTTGAGCATGATAGGAAAAAAAAAAATCAGCTGAAATTGTTCTCTTCGAGGTTGCTTCAGGCCAAACAGGCAAAAATAAGGTAATAAATAAGACTTTATATGAGTTCATGAAAAGAACTCATTGAAAGATGACTGTATTTCATTCCAGACCTTTTCTAGTAGGAAGTCTGCAAGGCAAAATTTTTGATTTTAGAAGATTATAACTCTGATATTAAGAGTCTGGTCATATTTGTGATGTAGTTTAATGCAATTAAAGTGAGATATGAATTCATCTTTATTTTTTCTCTTCATCTCTTTGTAATGAGTCTTCAGTGAACATAATTGTTAATTTAAGCTTTATTTTACAAAGTGATACATCTATCAGTGTTTCAGTACCAATATACATTTTCTCATTTTCAAAGTTTCATTCAGATTCTGTAAAGAAAAAATAAATGTATGATTGTGTTTTGTGTGTGAATTCTACCAACATGAGTAGGGCCTGTGTGCTGATTTATTACGTATGAACCCATTTTGTTCTTGCACTACCCACATAGGAGCATTTTCTGTGCTTCATAATTGAGCAATAAGACATCGACAGCAAGTGCCTTCCTCTGTCTCCATAGAATATTTACATGAGTAAAGGCTGAAGTGCAAGTGATTTCAATCATCAGAGCAGTGCAATAATCTCAAACAACAACAAAAAAATACTTGTAGTCTCTTAATGATATTAAAAAATTCAAATAATAAAACTGGAAACATCTGCAACTACTGGATCGTTTCAGTGGGTATTAATTTGGGGATGCTGTTCTCAACAGCAAATCAGAAAATTTCGTTTGTGTCAAGAGTCCTGAAGCTATTCCACAATGAGAAGCTAGTTATTTCTCTATCGACATGCTCAAAGAAAATGGCTTATTCCTGCATTTTGCTTGATAGTAAAACTATGCAACTATATCCCAGGAGGATCCAATAACTTTGAACAAAGTAGAAAATCTCATTGATTATTTGTTTGTTTCCAAAATTGGAAGCTGGAGAATGAGACGCAGTCTCTGATAGAAAACACCCCATTTAAATCTTTCTTTTACACATCCCTGAGGTGTAAAAGTCCTTGTCATTACCCTTTGAAGTGAAATCATACCTTGTTCTACATGTAGTGATTATTAGCAGGAATAGTATGGGGCAGAGATCTGAAGCTGAGTTTGTTTACTGTACCTGAAATAAGTCAAATGCAGCAAATGATTTGAGACTACTTAAAGGACTTAAAGAAATATTCTGAGATTATTCCAAAGTAGATAAAAATATCAAGACAGAAAGTGTTTACCAAGCATTTACCATCATATTTCCAGGAAAAAAAAGTATTAGAGGCAATCCTTTTCCAATTAACTGCATGATTGTGTTTTGCAGAACCAGAAATGCTCAAGATTAAGAGAGTTTAATCATCGTTACATAGTTGGCACTAATCAAAACTCTACTAAGTCCATGAGAAGCTTGAAGCCCTGAATCAGTTGGCCCTTCCAGGAAAGGCCAGGGGTAATTTTCTTCTTTTTATGAATACAAAAAACACATACGATACAGATAGAGAATATCAAACTCACCACTCTTACTGAGGAAACTAAGATATAAGACAGGTTTACCTTTAGAATTTGCAGAGCCTTGGGCAAAAACGTAAGTGTAGAACCTTATGTATCTAAATCTTTAAGAGTTATGAATTAAGCCACAGGTTTTAAGTAAAACATGTTTTATCCTTCTTTCTGGACAATCTATAAATGTCAAAGTAACCTTTTAATACCTATGGTTTTATTATGAATTAAACTTGGTAAAATATTCTAAACAAGTGAATTTAATGATTATTATAGATGTGGGGGGTATTCTGGTGGTATCTGGATGAGTAATAAAAACATAATTAATATTTTTGTTTTATATTTCCATTAAACTTGGTTCTTTGCTTTAATTTCAGAAAAAATAATTCTTGCTGTAATTAACATTTTCATGTAACCTGTGCTTGGTTGAGAATAATGACAAATTAGAAAATCTTTGAGTGATTATAGTTCTTAGATAGATTTTTAATATTTCCGTATGACAAACACCACTCTGAAAACTGCAACTTGAAGTATCTAAAATTAGCATAGTTATACCTAGATTTGGAAAAAGCCATTCATTTTACAATGAATGTTAAGGGCTCAGTTCTACAAGGTTGCTGAACATTATAAAGTGTAAACATTGTAGTGGGCTTCTACATGGTAAGTTCATTATTAAGGAAAACAAATTTTAAGTATGGAAAAAATGAGCATAATTTAAAGTTTACAGAAACTACAATTTGCTTTTAATAATCATCTGTCATTTCTGTAAATTTTCTTATGCATCTTGATAAAATTAATCAATTGCCTTAACATCATTTAGTTGACATTCATATTTTGTGTTTGCAAGTGCCTGTAAGATCAAGTTTGATACATATTTTCCTTTTTTAAGATATTTCGTCTTTAAACTAATTCAGAATATGTCACACTAAATGTATGAATTGGTCCAAAAAATGTCATCATTATAGGCATAACTGAGGTCACAGCTCCTATAAGCAAATTTAAACTAAATGCAATATATGGCACATACACACACACATAGAGTATGCTTCTGGATTTGGAATCAGAATACCAACAAAGCCAATGCCATTGTCATAAGTTTGTGGTTAATAATATTTTTAATTATTTAAAATAATTGAGTTTTAAAGTTATTTTTAATTAAATTTAATTTTATTAAATACAAATTAGTTTTTAGTTCAATATTCATCTAGTTACCTGTAAAGACTGACATCATTCTTTATACATGTTACATCTAGACCTACATATATACAAATTTAAGAATAATATAAATTAATTAATAATACCAAACATTCCTTAGCCATCATGTGCTACTATTGAGAATGTACATTCATTTGTTGTACCTTTAGAACCATAAAAGAAAGGCAAGAAAAATGGACACTCAGTTCCAATAGAAAATGACACTCCTTTCTGGAAGAGCCTACTGCAGTCCTACTCTGTGAAAGGAGGAATTTGAGACGTTAATTTGTCTTTTATCTATGCACTTCTCCCATGCAAGTCCTCCCTACACTCTGAAGCAGTGCTCATCTCCCACTTTGGCAGTGACATAACCTGCACATCTTCACCTCATTTGAATATGGTTGGCTTGTATTAAAGACACAGGACAGGAGATGCAGTGAAATGTTCATGGGTTTCTTTGAGGCATTTAAATACCTCTGATACTAGTAGCCCAAGGCAGGGTCTAAAAGCAAAACTTCCTAGGGAAGGGATTTAATTTGTCACAGCTGATTAGTATTATAGTTTTATAGTATTATAGTATTATAGTTTCCCTGGGCAGTGATACTTTCTTTTTTTAAATACTGCATGCACTTTGATTTCCAGTATAAAGCCTATATATAAAGATATTTCAGTAAACCTCCCTAATTTTATCATTCAAAAAAAGGATGAGATGAGAATCATAACAAATCTTGTAGTGACTTGGTCTAAACCAACTCTACAATAAACTGCATTTTCTGACTGGAAAAATCAAAGTATTAAAATTGGCATTTCATATATTATTGGTGTTACAAATTATTAACTATATAAAACAAAGAAGAATTTATGGGATGAAAGGCCAAGGCCAATGAACTGAGAGTCAAGAAACCTTGATTTTAATCTCAGCTTTATAACTGGCTACTTAAATGATCTAATATTCTTAGGCAAAACGAAGAAGAAAACATGAAATCTAAGATTTTTTTTTAAACTCTACAAGCCTGTGAATATTTTATATTTTAGGGGTAGTGAGTTTAACAAGTAAGTATAAGGAAGAACCATTACTGACTTACATGTTGGCAGAGATTTTTCTCTTCAAAAAAGAAAACTGCTGAACCTCTTCTTCCAGAGGTGTGGTTTCCAAAATGGGGCCCCCAGATAGAGCATCATGTGCATATCTGAGAGCTCATTAGAAAAGTAAATTCTCAAGTTTGAGAACCACTGCTCCAGAATTACTGGAGAACCTTTTCTAAATTCATTCAGATTTAGAAAAAATTTAAAGAGAAAGTGATAAAATTTGATGTGAATGAATTATAGAAGATTTGGCAGATGTTGAAGTTGGAAGCTATGAGTTAAGTTTTTTTAAAGACACTAAGTACATTTCTGTTAACAGCAATAGCCAATCCTTCAGATAATTCAAAATGGGTTTACATTGCCCCACTTGTCACCAAAAAACAAAATGTGGCAGAGTGAATGCAAAAGGAAAGGAGGCCTGGAGAACTCAGATATAGGTATACAAAGAGGACCAGTACTCTTCAACCATTCTAGGAATAACAAGAGAAGAAAGAAGCCAATACTGGCAACATTGTTAGGGAAAGAAAGCAACATTTTCAGAGAAATAAATGACTCAGTTTTCAACAACAAAACTTTGAGAAACTGTATAAATAAAGCCCAAGAGCTAAGTGATAAAGATTCTAAGGTAAGAGGCAGACTTCCAGGACACATGACTTCTAAGGGGGACAGACTTGTTGATCCCCAGACTCTGGAAGAAAACCATCTGGACTATCCCTCTTTAACCTCCTCATCTGTGTTCATCACTAGTTCAACTGAGAAAAACTAGTGACTGATACTGGGCATCATGGTGTGTCATGGTACAGAATGTGTAGGAAACTCATTTTACTGTGTGTTTAGTCATTTGATGCTAATTGGGGAGCATTTTAATAAAGCCACAAATACATAAATACCTGTCTAGATATGGTTATTCATAAACATATGAATTGGATGGATCCTACCTGACTATTTTAGTTCACAGGTTGCATGAATAGAATAATGTAACAAGGCTTATTTCTTTCTTTCATGCTGCATGCTACATTAGCATCACAGTAGAGGAAAAGGACAAGTAAAAAATGCATTTATGCACTGAGTACTAAGAATAGAAAAAGATATTAAAATAGAGATAACTTTTAAGAAACAAAAGAATTAAAAATTTTGGAAAACACCAGTATGCCATTTATGAAATACTGATTAGAGCCATTTATTAAAAAACTTAGTGTTATTAAAAACTAGGTAATCCTAAAGTCATTCAGAAGAAAATGAGAAAGAAATATAGCATGGAAACATTAGAAAGGAATATGTAAAATATATGCATAATTTAGTTTTTAACAAAAAATGTTAGTAGAGGTAAGCTGCAGAAAGACATTTCTATTTTTTGAAGTACATAAAGAATAAAAGTTGATATTATTCCACAGTTTTCTTTTATTATCCAAAGTCCTATCAAACCAGACTCCCTTATAATTAAGCATTTCTCCAGACCCAAATTACTACTTAAAAGTAGTTAATTGTTCATTGATATTGAACTCTGGGTCAAAAGTATTATGCACTGTTTGAAAGTCAATATGCAAAATGTTTCATACAATCAAGATCCTATATACCAATATTTTGGATTGAGAATAAAGCATATTATCAGTGATGATGCTTTCTATTTGATCAAAATATTCTTATACAGCTCCATATTCATCATTTTGTAAAAACTCAATATTCAAGTTCAGAGAAATGGTAAAATAAATCAATTGTCACTTCTCAGGCTTTCTACTATCATAACTATAAAGGAAAAATTTCAAGTAATTTCTTTTAAAATATAGTTTATCACTGTAATTGTATTCATATTAAAACAGACATTAAAAAGATATCAAGGGGCTTCCCTGGTGGCGCAGTGGTTGAGAGTCCGCCTGCCTATGCAGGGCACGCGGGTTCGTGCCCCAGTCCGGGAGAATCCCACATGCCGCGGAGCGGCTGGGCCCGTGAGCCATGACCGCTGAGCCTGTGCGTCCAGAGCCTGTGCTCCGCAACGGGAGAGGCCACAGCGGTCAGAGGCCCGCGTACCGCAAAAAAAAAAAAAAAAAAAAAAAAAAAGATATCAAGGACTTCTGGTTTCCTGTCTGGCATGTAAGAAGCTTGGAAGTTGCTATTCTGTTTCAACAAGTTTACTTGAACAAGTTGAACAAACTGAAAAATCAACAACTCTTCTTAGATCTCTAAGAGAAGTGAGGTCATAGCACACACCACTCCCCGCCACCACTCCCCACCCCCCCAAGCTGGAGAGACAGACAGGCAGGCAAAGAGATCACAACTTACCAGAACAGAAACACATGAGCAGAAACCTCTCTGGAAACCAGAGCTGGGTAGGAAACCCTAAACTCTGACTGACTAATGGTTGGAGGCTCAATGTGGACAATGCTGAGAATAAAAGCTCCAGGAGGATCCAGTCACAGGGAAGCCTCCACAATTTTGTGAGTTTTACCCCCATGAACTTGACCTAGTTCTCACAATGAGTATCAGAGAAAAATCCACTCTTGCTTCCAGTAGGGGAGGGAAAAATATTCATTTTGAAAAGCATCAGAGCACTCTGTTCTTAACAAGGCTTGCCCTCAGGAGAAACTATTTAACCAGATCCTAACATCCTGGGGTTTTATCAGAGCCTAGCTATATTGGAGAATGGGAAATGATCAACTCCAGCCCATTCTAGCTGTCTGGTCCAACCTAAAGGGAAGGGGGGGTGGGTATAGAGAAATGCTTATAAAGTTCACATTCCAGAGGCATAGGCTCACCAAAAGACTGAAACTTAATGCATAATGGTAATACAAGAAGAAGAAGAATGAGAAAGAGAAAGAAGAAATGTTTGAAACAATAATGACTGAGAGTTTCCTCAAATTAATGTAAGACATCAAAATACAGACCCAGGAAACTCAGAGAACATCAAGCATAAATGCCAAAAAAACCACATCTAGGCATATTATTTTAAAATGAAAGAAAATCAAAGATGAAAAAATCCTGGAGAAAAAACCACCTTCCTGTAGAGGAATAAAGATAAAAATTACATCCACCTTCTCCTCAGAAACCACACAAGCAAGAAGAGAGTGGAGTGAAACACTATTAAGAAGAAAAATCTGCCAACCTAGAATTCTGTAACTTAATGAAACTATTCTTCAAAAGTGAAGGAAAAACAAGGACTTCTCCAAACAAACAAAAATTGAATAAATGTGTTGCTAGTAGACCCATCTTGCAAGAAATGTTAAAAGAAGTTCTTTAGAGAAAAGCAAAATAATACAGGTCAGAAACTCAGAACTATGTAAAGTAAGGAAGAACACTGCAGAAGGAATAAATGGCAGAGAAAGAAAAATTTTATTTTCTTATTCTTAATAGGTTTAAAAGTTAAAAATCCATTCAAAACAATAATAGCCATAATATATTCAACTGTAATATGCTTATGTATATATTCACTTATGTAGCCTTATGTATAAGTGATATGAATTGCAGCAATGGCACAAGAGACAGGAAGGAAAACTGGGGTTACTTTGTTTTTATAAGGCACTAGCTCTACCCATGAAACAGTGTAGTGTCATTTGAAAGTGAACTTGAAGTAGTTGTAAATGTATATAGCAAACTCTAGGTCAACAACTAAAAAAATGTATAACTAGTATACTAAGAAAGGAGAAAAAATGGAATAATGAAATGTTCAATTAAAGTTACAAAAGATAAAGAACAAATGGAAAACAGTAACAAACACAGTAGATAGTAATCCAACTGTGTCAATAATTATTAAATAGTAATGATATAATGCATCAGTTAAAAGACAGACTGTCAAAGTGGATCAAAAAAAAAAAATCCCAACTATATGTCGTCTACAAGAAACTCACTTTAAATATAAAGACACATATTGATCTAAAGCAAAGGGATAGAGAAAGATATTCCATGCTAACACTAATCAAATGAATGCAGGAATAGCTATATTCGTTTTAGACACAGCAAACTTCAGAGTAAGTAAAGTTATCTGGGATAGAGAAAGGCATTACATAATAAAAAAAAGGGATCAGCTCTCCAAAACAGAATAATTCTTAACATGTATGCATCTAACTATAGAACAAACTATGTGAGGCAAAAACTGAACTGCAAGAAGAAATAGATGAGTCCACTATTATAGTTAGAGACTTCAACATCCCTCTATCAGAAATTGACACAGCTAGCAGGCACAAAGTCAGTAAGAGCATAGTTGAACTCAACACCATCAATCAACTGAGTATAATGGACATCTATAGAATATTTGATCCAATAACAGCAGAATACACATTCTTCTCAAGCTCACTTGGAACATTCAATAAGATAGACTACATTCTAGGCCATAAAATATTTTTTTTTAATTTAAAGACTATAAATCATACAATGTCTGCTCTCAAAACACAAGGAAGTTATAGTTGACCCCTGTACAACATGGGTTTGAACTGCACAGGCCCTCATAAAAGGATTTCTTTCACTATATACAAACTATAGCACTACACCATCTGTGGATGGTTGAATGCCGAAGGCCAACTATAAAGTTATACATGAATTTAACTTTGAAGAGAGTTGGGACCTCTAACCCCCATTCTGTTTAAGGGTTAATCATAAACTAGAAAATGGTAACAGAAAAGTAGCTGGAAAATCCCAACGTTTTTGGAGATTAAATAAGAACTTCTCCTTAGCACATGGAACAAAGAAATAAATTTCAAAATACTTTGAACTAAATGAAAATACAAGTTATCAATTTGTGGGATCCAGTGAAAAGCGGTGCTTAAAGGGAAATTTATAATATTAAATGCTTATATTAGGGAAGAAGAAAGGTCTAAAAAAAATTCCTCTAGGGGCTTCTCTGGTGGCGCAGTGGTTGAGAGTCTGCCTGCTGATGCAGGGGACACAGGTTCATGTCCCGGTCCAGGAAGATCCCACATGCCATGGAGCGGTTGGGCCCGTGAGCCATGGCCACTGAGCCTGCGTGTCTGGAGCCTGTGCTCCACAACAGGAGAAGCCACAACAGTGAGAGGCCCGTGTACTGCAAAAAAACAAAACAAAACAAAAATTCCTCTAAGCTTCCACCTTAGAAAACTAGAAGAGCAGATAAGAGAAGATTAAAAAATTAGAACAGAAACCATTGAAATTAAAAAGAAATCAATAGAGAAAATCAACAAAAAATAAAACTAATACTTTGAAAAGATCAGTAAAATTGATAGGCCTCTACCCATGCTAAATAAGAAAACAGAAGTCACACAAATTACTAATATCAAAAATAAGGGGACAAGACTATAGAGCCTATGGACATTTAGAGAATAGAAAAAGAATACTATAGAGCAACTCTATGTCCACGATTCGATTTGATACATGAATGTAATAGACAAATTCCTTGAAGTACAAAGTCTGTCAAAACTCAAACAAGAAGAAATAAATTCTGAATAGGCCTATAAATACTAAAGAAATTGAATCAATAATTAATAACTTCCCAAGCCAGAAAGTACCTGATGGGTTTGCTGGTAAATTTTATGACACATTTAAGGAAAACATTCCACTAACACTCTACAATTGCTTTAAGAAGACAGAAGCAGAGATAATACTTCCTAATTCATGCTATGAGGCCAGCATTGCCCTAATAACAAAACTAGTAAAATAGAAGAAAACTATAGATCAATCTCTCATGAACATACATACAAAAAACATGAATAAAACTTTAGCAAATTGAATTCAGCAAGAAAAAAATTAACCACCACAACAAAGAGGGATTTATCCAAATATGCAAGCCTGGTTCAGCTTTTGAAAATCAATTAAAGAAATTCATCACACCAACAGGCTAAACAAGAAATCACCTGATTATATCAATAGTACTATAGAAAGTTTTTGACAAAATTCAACATCCATTCATGCTAAAAATTCTCAGTAAACTAGAAATAGAGAACTTTTCAACTTGATAAAAGCTATCTACAAAAACCTACAGCTAACAATATTTAATCATGAGAAACTAGAAGTTTTCCCATTAAGATCAGAAACAAAGGAAGGATGCCCCTCTCCTAACTCCTTTTCAACATAGAACTGGAAGTCCCAGTGAACACAATAACACAAGAAAAGGGGTCAGAGGGAAGTTATAGAGCTTGAGAAGGAAGAAGTAAAACTGTCTTTATTCACAGATGACATGACTGACTATATTTAGATTATGTCTGAAAGAACAAATAAAACCTCCTGGAAGAAGTGACTGTAGCAAGGTCGCAGGATACAAGGTCAATATGCAAAAAGTCATCTCTTTCTTATGTACCAGCAATGAAAAAGTGGGATTTGAAATTAAAAACACAATACCATTTACATTAGCACTCCCCAAAATAAAGTACATATAAATCTAACAAATATGTACAACTTCTACATAAGAAAAATTAAAAAACTCTGATGAAGGAAGTCAATGAAGTACTGAAGAAATACACATTCCATGTTCACAGATAGGAAGACTCGGTCCTGTAAATATGTCAGCTCTTCCCAACATTATCTACAGATTCAATTCAATCCCAATCAAAATTCCAACAAGTTACTTCACGGATATCAAAGTGATTCCGAAGTTTATATTTAAAGGCCAAAGACCCAGAAGAGCCACCACAATCCTGAAGGAAAAGAACAACGTTAGAGGACTGCACCTACCTGACTTCAAGACTTAGTATAACACTATAGTAATCAAGACTGTGTGAAATTAGTCAAAGAATAGACAAATATATCGATCAGTAGAACAGAATAGATACCCCAGAAGTCAACTGATATTTGACTAAGAAGAAAAGTCAATAAAATGAGGCAAAGATAATCTTTTCAACAAATGGTTCTGGAACAACCGATCATCCACATGTAAAAAAATAAATCTAGATGCAGAACTTAAACCCCAAACAAAAAATAAACTACTCATGGATCACAGATCTAAAGGTAAAATGCAAATCTGTAAAGCTCCAGAAGATAACATAGGAGAAAACCTAGTTAACCTTGGGTTTGGTGTTTAGATACAACACAAAATCACAATCAATGAAAGAAAATACTGATATGCTAAACTTTGTTAAAACTAAAATTTTCTGCTTTAGAAAAGAAAGACTGTCAAGAGAATGGATAGATAAGCCACAGAGTGGGAGAAAACATTTGTAAAAGACATATGATAAAGGACTGTTATCCAAAATATACATAGGACCCTTAAAACTCAACAATAAGAAAAAGAACCCGATTAAATAATAGGCCAAAGACTTTAAATGACACCTCACCAAAGATATACACAAGGCAACTAAGCATATGAAAATATGTTACACATGTAAAACCAAAAGTATGTTATACATGTTATCAGGAAAATGACATGTAAACAATGAGATACCTCTACTAACCTATTAGAATGGCCATAATCTGGAACACCAACAACACAAAATGCTGGTAAGGATGTGAAGCAACAGGAACACTAATTCACTTCTAGTGGGAATGGAAAAGAGTACATCCACTTTGGAAGACAGTTTGGCAGTTTCTTACAACACTAAACGTACTCATTCCATATGTTCCAGTAAATGAGCCCCTTGGTATTTACCCCAAGGAGTTGACAACTTACATCCACACAAAAACCTGCACATGGATATTTATAAATGTATGCAGTATTGCAAAATTTGGAAGCAACCAAGATGTCCGTTAGTAGGTGAACAGATACTAAACTGTGGTACATCCAGACAGTGGAATGTAATTCAGCCCTAAAAAATAAACTATCAAGCCATGAAAAATATGGAGGAACCTTAAACGGATATTATTAAGTGAAAGAAGACAAAATGAAAAGGCTACACACTGTTTGATTCCAACTATATGATATTCTGGAAAAGGAAAAAATATGAAAACAATAAAAAGAGCAGTCAGTGGTTGCTAGAGGTTGAGGGGAGAGATAAATGAGTAAGTGCAGTACAGAGAATTTTTAGGGCACTGAAACTACTCTGATAACATAATGGTGGATGCATGTCATTATTGGTCCAAACCTATAGAATATACAACACCAAGAGTGAACTCTAAGATTAACTATGGACACTGAGTGATCATGATGTGTTTAATGTAGGTTCATCAATTATAACAAATGTACCTCTCGGGTGGGGGATATTGGAAATGGGGGAGACTATGCATGTGTACAGGCAGTGGGTATGTGGGAAAGCTCTGTATCATCCGCTCAATTTTGCTGTGAACCTAAAACTGCTCTAAAACATAAAGTCTATTTTTTAAAAAGGATATCTAAGTAGTAGGTATAACAAAAAAAAAAAGTATTAACTACTTTTCTTTGAGCAGTATGATACGTTTCAAACCAATCTGAACTCTATAAAAAAGTAGAAAAATTTATTTTAACTTCAGAAATAAAAGAAATGTAATATGAATGCATATTACAGTGGTGAAAGTATGCCATTTACTAGGGAGCTTTTAATTTCTTAACTCTTACAACCATGGCTAAAAACATAATAGTAAGTGTGTCATTACTAAAATATGAACTATCATCATCAGTCATCAAAAATAAAGTGAACTATATTATCCAGATAAAACCACATTACTGATCCTTGTTTTCCACTTTGGAATGATGGTGACATTTGTAACATGGATGTAGATTTGTGACTTGAAACATACAGTGATAACTTTTGTCCCACTACACCAGTGAAAAGTTTGTCTGCTTGGGTACCTTTAAAATTTTTCTTTCAAACTTTTTATAGTTATCATAGTGTCTATAATATATATTATTTTATGTGAAAAATTTTAGACACTTTCAACTTAAAGGTATACTCTTTAACAAAAGTACTTCAGTTATTTTGAAAATATCATAATTAAATATCACTATTACATTAAATATTTATCTTTATCTCCAATATATATAGCCCATCTCTTATACAATGGGAATTCAACTTACATGTTACAGACTAAATATACAAACCATGTCATGTGAGTTTTATATAATTCTAGATTAAACATTGGAGAACAAGACAGACAATAGCTATGGAAGCATTAAGATAAATTGCTTTTGGGCACCACAATAGGTAAAGGAGAAACTATTGGCCTCCAAGTTCCAAAGTAGTCAGAGGTAGTTGTCATGATTGACAAAGAAAACATCTGTACAGTTATTTTTGAAGCTCTCGGGAATTATAATGGGTTTGAATAGAGGTCTGTATATGAATATATTTATAGGTTTAAAAAGCAGAATCCCTATCTCCTTCACTGGGCTAGTTGATATATTCTTTGTTGTGGCAGGACTCATGTTTTAAATTATAAAAAATGTCCTTGAAGTTGGGATTCAGAAACCTGGATTACAAACAAGTGCTTGGGATCATCAAGTTAACCCATAGTCTGATTACTGATGCCGGTAACGTTTATTGTACAACCATGTCTAGACTTTGGTTTCTGGCATAAATTAACTTCTAATCTCCCTCACTGGTGACTGAACAAAGACAGCAATTTTATGTTCATTTGTCTCATTGTGAAGTTCTTATTTTTTATAAAAATATGAAAATTCATTTTCAGAAAAAGAATTAGAAATAATATTGAAGTTATTAGAGAAACCCAATCAATCTTCAATTCAAGGTGGAGTAAGGAATTTCATATTCCCTTGGAAATCTTCTCAGTTTTATGATAATACTGAGTCTCTAATTCCTTTTGCTGTTAATTTCAGAAGTTTAAACCTGTAAATTAGAATTGCTTGACAAGCCCAACACTCCTAGACAGAGCTCAGCAATGTCTATTTAACTTGGTATAAGTATGGTTCTGGAATGGTTAGGAGACTTTTGTCCTTTCAAACACACCCAGGAACAAGCATTCTTAAGTGAAAAATAATGGAATTACTCAAAATTTTTCATCAGGACTAACTAATGCCCAGTTTTACTGTTCTAAATGTTTAAAATGTAAATAATATAGCAAAAACATAGTCAGCTAAGTGGGGTGGAATACTTTAATAATCTATACATTTCTAACCAAAAAATATACTTCTTAGATAGTAGATACAGTAGTATGAACACACTTTAGGGACATGACAACAAGCTATGAAATGTGAAAATCCAGATAGATATGTTGCATTTTTCATTCTGAATGGAAAGCTTAGTTTAAAGACAAAGGAAAGTGAACAATGTAAGACCCAGAATAAGCAAGAGGTCTGGAACAACCATGGAGGATAATAAAGGAGCACACACAACTGAAAGGAAGAGGAGGGACTCTTAAATTACTTCTGGTAGCCAGACCACCAGAATTCACCAGATTCTTCCATCATGACCAATATAGTGATTGACTCAGGGCTTGTTTAAGCACCTATATTTGGGTATCTAAAACAAACAAGTAAAAATGGAATTATTTCCTTTAAATATTCTATTTGTAAACAGTGCCCTCCCAGGATGCCTTTTGATGACAAGGAGATTGTGTGTGTTTGTGTGTGTGTGTGTGTGTGTGTGTGTGTGTGTATGTGTAAAATGTATAGAAATTTATGCTTCATGTTAAATTATACATTTTGACTGGAATACCCTGTTCTGTCTCAATAGAGCGCAAGTGATGAGTAAGAAAATAATTGGTTTCCTAACTATGACCTACCAGCAATAGATGACCTTCCAATCTTAGTTTAATACATTAAATGTAGATTTTAAGATTAGTTCAAATATTATTTTATCCAGGGTCCTCAGTTCCTAAGTCCAAATGAATATCTCAAACAAAAGCATTAGATGCAGACATATATCTCTGTGGAGTAGAGGAGGAAGGCAAAATTTTTCGTACCTATTCTGCTTACATAGAGACTATGTAATTCCTATTCCAAAATCTTTGAAGAGTAGCTATACTTTGGATCTTTCAAGGTAAATGCAGTATGCTTACCAGGGAAGTCACTAAAGTAGAAATTGGAAAGGTGATCAGCATAGAGAAAGGCTGGCATTTTAACCAGTTGAGAATTCCAGTATATAAACTTATAGGCCACACTAATTGATTAAAGTGTTTAGAAAGACCAACTGGCTGGTAATGACTGCAGAAAATTGGTGGCTAGAAAGAGGATGCACATGTATATCAGATCATGGTTCACTTCTCTGGGCAAAAGCATGAGATTTAGGGTCCCTATCTATCTTTCCAGAACTATAAAAAATCTCCCATGGTAACATCAGTTTTAAATTTTTGTTCCTATGGCAAGCTATTCTGTATGTGAATATACATAGGTTTTCAAAGATTAAAAACATCCAATGAAAAGGGAGATCGTTGGAAAGATTACCAAGTTTACCTTGACCTATGGGGCACCCTCACAGAATTTTCATGTCCAGGCTTCCTCTGATTTAAGATACCTTTCACAGGTAAGGACCTTGCAAATGGGGTTTCTATTTCTCCACAGAACAGCCTCTAAATTTCCTGGGAACTCCAGCAAGTTAATCTCTGCTGTTGCTGCTTTGTAGTAGGCTTCTCAAGTACTAGATAGGTAATCTAGGATGATTCATTCTCCTCCAGCTCTCACACATTCTGTTTGTGATGAATGTTCAAGAAATGCACTGATGCTCTGCCCTGATAATAAAGCTTTTGGACTGGTTTTGCAAATCTTTTAGTTTAACCAAAGAAACCATAATACTCAGGTGTCAGAAAGCATCACGGTCAAATTAGATTGTCTAGAGCTGGAAAGCAATTTTTGCCAGTAAGATATAGGCTGACATAAATGAGGTGAAAGACAAAATGAAGATACGCATGTTTTCTGTTTGAGGTGTATATTAACAATTTTGATGTAGTGTTTTCTTTGCACGGCTTTAAAAATGGACTTTTTAATGGTTTTAATCTAAGTTAAGGTTGGGAGGAGCTAAGGCAGATAAAAACAAAACATTTGAGTAATTGAGTAATATTCAGACAAGGCCAAGCAATGAATAAAGTGGTGAAATTCAATCAGATCTATGAAGAAGTAGAATAAATCTTTAAGGCTTTCCTTATTAATATTCATTTACACAGACTACACCAAGTACTTTGTATGTTTATGTGTCTGCATATCTATCAAATGCCTAAAGTCCACTAGTTCATCTCCATAAAACTAAAACTAGTTAATCTCTATAAGATATAAACCATTAAGTAATTCCTCCTTCAACTTTAAATTCTTTTCATTAATTTTCAGGCAGCTATTTGTATTAGTTCCCAATAGTATATGTGTTTGTGATCCTGGGAACGTAGTAAGATGTTTACATTGCCATTCCTGTTTAAGGTTTGTTTATTAAACATTTAGTATGTGAGTGTAATGTGAAGATTTAAGGACAAAAGTAACTGAAACAGAAATGGAGCCTAACATTTAAGGAGCTATAAACAAAAAGGGGGTCTGAAAAAAGTAACAGCAGAGCAACAGTGCAACGGAGAACTTAAAAAAAGAATGTATAGAGAGAACCTCCCCAGAAAGCACCTTGTAATTTCTTAAAAAAGTGAGATTTATACCTGGGGAATTAAAATAATTAATATTATTATATTTAAATATTATTTGAACATTCTGATACTTCCTAATGATTTAAAAAACCACTCAAATGAGATCTGTACAATTCTTCAAATGAATGCTCTATAAATGTTTATCTATCAATATACCTCAACTGACATGTCAAATTTTGGATTGTGTTTCGAATTTAGGTTAGAAAGAGGAAGGCTTTTTGAGGGAACTGAACATCCTTAATTTTGAGTTAAAACCATTAGGAAAGATTCCATTCCACCTTTTCTTATATCAAGGATTATTCCTTTAATGCTAATAACTCTTGTGATTTAAACAATCAAGTATGGGATTTGCTGCATATTGGGTCACCTTATCTCAAAACCTTATTCTTTTTGTTGATAAACTTTGTACTGCTGTCAAGATACCATTTAAGATTAATACCAAAATTAATTCAAAAGATTACATACTGCTATATTTACTTTCTTCACTAAAGGGAAATGTCTTCTTTCATGTGAAGGGGTAATTCCACAAAGCATTATATATTGCTTGCTAATGGAGACCTGGGAGGAAGCTGTTTTATCCTGGAATTTGAAAATAAATCTCAGTTTATGGCATTAAAAAGAGGTTTTTTTTTTTCTTGCTATCATTCCACAATAGTTCATTACTGTAAAATAATTAAGTGAAATATCTATTTGAATTAAAGCAGATTAATATTGCTTAGTTTGAATTGTAAACAAATTTCTTGATTTTAAGAAACAATATGGGTAAATAAAAAAGATAATGGACACTTCATTCAGATAAAAGGGGTAGGTCACTCCCCAACACTTCTCACCCCTTAATTTACCTAAATTTGTATTGAATTCAATGGTTGAAACCTCTGTGAAGATCTTCAGTATGTTTGCATATGTGTTCACATAAATGAGTAAAAGAAATAAGTATATCTCTTTCCAACTCAGTTTCATTAGTTAACATTGGCTTATTATATTGATGTCCCAGATATGTTTTTGATTATACTTTCACATTATCATCACACTTCAGACTCAAATAAGAAATGGTTTCCCGATTCAACAGTTTCCTAGTTTCCTAGAGATATATATATACACACATACACACACATACACACATATGTGTATGTATGTGTACCTATATGAAGCCTCATATATGAATTCATATATAATTACAATTATACTCAAAAGCATAATTGTTTCCTCAGAAAAGTGTCTAAATTGATAAAAAGAAGTTTTTTTCTGCAATAGTTCATTATAAACCCATATGAAATCATATGGGTTTTGCAGAAAGATTAGATATGGCTTTTCTCTCAAAGTGTAGAGTAATGCATCATACCAATGGAAAAAAGAGATAAGGTCTCCCTTAATCTAATTTCTCATTTCAGGAAACCTATATGGAATTAACAGTTTATGCATCAATTACCCACTCAGGTTACAGACTATTGCCATAATCCCAGAAAGTCCTCACATGCTCTTTTTCAGTCAATCACCACAGCCTCCACTCACTAGACAATCACTGTCTTGTTTTCTATTAGCATGGATTTCTTTCGCTTCTTCTAGAATTTCATGTAAATAGAACTGTACGCTGTACTGACTTCTCTTGTCAACATAATGCAGTTGACTATCCATCTTTGTTGTATGTATCAGTTGCTTACTTCTGTTTATTGTTAAGAAGTATTCAATTACATGACAAGTTACAAATTGGTTGATCCTTCTCCTGTTAGTGGACATTTTGATTGTTTTCTGTTTTTAGCTAATAAAGCTGCTGTGAACTTTCTTGTGTAAAAGTTTTTCATTTCTCTTGGATAAATAATGAGTGCAATTGCTGGGTCATAGTTATATGTTGACACAAAGAAAATTATACAGAGTGGTATCTTGTGGTTTTAATTTCCATTTTCTTGATGAATAATTATGCTGAGACCCTTTTCACGTGCTTATCGGCCATTTGTATGTGTCTTTTTAAAACAACCTCTTTAGGAGCACTTCAAGATGGCAGAGGAGTAAGACGTGGAGATCACCTTCCTCCCCACAAATACATGAAAAATACACCTACATGTGGAACAACTCCTACAGAACACCTACCGAATGCTGGCAGAAGACCTCAGACTTTCCAAAAGGCAAGAAAATCCCCAAGTACCTGGGTAGGGCAAAAGAAAAAAGAATAAACAGAGACAAAAGAATAGGGACAGGACCTGCACCTCTGGAAGGGAGCTATGAAGGAGGAAAAGTTTCCATACACTAGGGAGCCACTTCACTGGCAGGGATAGGGGTGTGGGCAGGGGGGAAGCCTCGGAGCCATGGAGGAGAGCGCAGCAACAGGGGTGCAGAGGGCAAAGTGGAGAAATTCCCGTATAGAGGATTGGTGCCAACCAGCACTCACCAACCTGAGAGGCTTGTGTGCTCACCCACTGGGTTGGGCAGGGGCTGGGAGCTGAGGCTCAGGCTTCAGAGCTCAGAGCCCAGGGAGAAGACTGGGGTTGGCTGTATGAAGACAGCTTGAAAGGGTCTAGTGCATCATAGCTAGCCAGGAGGGAGTCCGGGAAAAAGTCTGGACCTGCCGAAGAGGCAAGAGACCATTGTTTCAGGGTGTGCCAGAAGAGGGGATTCCTTCCCCATGTGCCACAAAAGGCAGAGTACCGCCTAAGCAAGCTCCACAGATGGGCGCAAGCTGCGGCTATCAGCTCAGACCCCAGAGACGGGCATGAAATGCTAACGCTGCTGCCACTGGCAACAAGCATCTGTGTGCAAGCACAGGTCACTACCAGCCACCCCCGCCACTGCCCCCAGGAGCTTGTGCAGCCTGCCACTGCTGGGATCCAGAGATCCAGGGAGAACTTCCCTGGGAGAACACACGGTGCACCTCAGGCTGTTACAATGTCATGCTGGCCTCTGCTGCTGCAGGCTCACCCTGCATTCCAATTATGACTACTGTACGCCTCCCATTCCCCAGCCTGAGTGAGCAAGAGAGTACTAATCAGCCACCGCTTTAACCACCTCCTGTCAGGGCAGGGACAAACGCCTGAGGGTGACCTACATGCAGATGCGGGGCCAAAATCAAAGCTGAATCCCAGGAGCTGTGTGAACAAAGAAGAGAAAGGGAAATTTCTCTGTGCAGCATCAGGAGCAGAAGATTAAATCACCACAATCAACTTGATGAAGCCTGCATCTCTGGAATACCTAAATAGACAACAAATGTTCCCAAAATTGAGGCAGTGGACTTTGGGAGCAACTGTAGACTTGCGGTTTGCTTTCTGTGACTGATTTGTTTCTGATTTTTATGTTTATCTTAGTTTAGCTTCTAGTGTTTGTTATCACTGGTGGATTTATTTATTGGTTTGGTTGCTATCTTATTTATTTATTAATTATCATTTTTATTTAATTAATATTATTATTTTCCTCTTTTTTCTTCCTTTTCTTCTGAGCAGTGTGGCTGGCAGGGTCTTAGTGCTCTGGCTGGGTGTCAGGCCTGAGCCTCCAAGGTAGGAGCACCAATCCAGGACACTGGACCACCAGAGACCTCCTGGCCCAACATAATATCAATCGGCGAGTGCTCTCCCAGAGATCTCCGTCTCAACACTAAGAGTCAGCTCTACCCAATGGCCAGCAAGCTCCAGGGCTGGATGCCCCATGGAAAACAACTAGCAAGACAGGAACACAACCCAACGCATTAGCAGAGAGGCTGCCTAAAGTCATACTAAGTTCACAGACACCACTGGATGCGGTTCTGCCCACCAGAAAGACAAGATCTAGCCTCATCCACCAGAACACAGGCACCAGTCTCCTCCACCAGGAAGCCTACACAACCCACTGAATCAACCTCATCCACCCCACTGGGGACAGACACCAAAAACAACAGGAACTACAAACCTGCAGCCTGCAAAAAGGAAACCCCAAACACAGTAAGTTAAACAAAATGAGAAGACGGAGAAATATGCAGCAGATGAAGGAGCAAGGTGAAAACCCACCAGACCAAAAAAATGAAGAGGAAATAGGCAGTCTACCTGAAAAAGATTTCAGAGTAATGACAGTAAAGATGATCCAAAATCTTGTAAACAGAATGGAGAAAATACAAGAAAGGTTTAACAAGGACCTAGAAGAACGAAAGAGCAGATAAACAATGATGAATAACACAATAAATGAAATTAAAAATTCTCTACAAGGAATCAATAGCAGAATAACTGAGGCAGAAGAATGGATACGTGACCTGGAAGATACAAGAGTGGAAATAACTGCCACAGAGCAGAATAAAGAAAAAAGAATGAAAAGAATTGAGGACAGTCTCAGAGACGTCTGGGACAACATTAAATGCACTAACACTCGAATAATAGGTGTCCCAGAAGAAGAGGAGAATAAGAAAGGTATGGAGAAAATATTTGAAGAGATTATAGTTGAAAACTTCCCTAACATGGGAAAGGAAACCGTCAATCAGGTCCAGGAAGCACATAGAGTCCCATACAGGATAAATCCAAGAAGAAACATGCCAAGACACATGTTATTCAAACTATCAAAAATTAAATACAAAGAAAACATGTTAAAAGCAGCAAGGGAAAAGCAACAAATAACATACAAGAAAATCCCTGTAACTTTAACAGCTGATCTTTCAGCAGGAATTATGCAAGCCAGAAGGGAGTGGCAGGACATATGTAAAGTGATGAAAGGGAAAAATATACAACCAAGATTACTCTACCCAGCAAGTACATCATTCAGATTTGATGGAGAAATTAAAACATTTACAGACAAGCAAAAGCTAAGAGAATTCAGCACCACCAAAACCAGCTTTACAACAAATGCTAAAGGAACTTCTCTAGGCAGGAAACATAAGAGAAGGAAGAGACTTACAAAAACAAACCCAAAACAATTAAGAAAATGGTAATAAGAACACATATAATCGATGATTACCTTAAATGTAAATGGATTAAATGCTCCAACCAAAAAACATAGACTGGCTGAATGGATACAATAATAAGACCCAAAATATGCTGTCTACAAGAGACACACTCCAGACCTAGGGACACATACTGACTGAAAGTGAGGCCATGGAAAAATATATTCCATGCAAATGGAAATCAAAAGAAAGCTGGAGTAGCAATTCTCATATCAGACAAAATACACTTTAAAACAAAGACTATTACAAGAGACAAAGAAGGACACTACATAATGATCAAGGGGTCAAACCAAAAAGAAGATATAACAATTGTAAGTATTTATGCACCCAACATATGAGTGCCTCAATACATAAGTCAAATGCTAACAGCCATAAAAGGAGAAATGAACGGTAACACAATAGCAGGGAACTTTAACACCCCAGTTTCACCAAAGGACAGATCTTCCAAAATGAAAATAAATAAGGAAACAAAAGCTTTACATGACACATTAGACCAGATGGACTTAATTGATATTTGTAGGACATTCCATCTAAAAAAAAACAGAGTAAACTTTCTTCTCAAGTGTGCATGGAAAAATCTCCAGGATAGAACATAGCTTAGGTCACAATTCAAGCCTTGGGAAATGTAAGAAAACTGAAATCAAATCAAGTATCTTTTACGACCACAACACTATGAGACTAGATATCAATTAGAGGAAAAAACTTGTAAAAAATAGAATCACACGGGGGTTAAACAATACACTATTAAATAACCAAGAAATCACTGTAGAAATCAAAGAGGAAATCAAAAAATACCTAGAAAAAAATGACAATGAAAACACGATGACTCAAAACCTATGAGATGCTGCAAAACAGTTAAGAGGGAAGTTTACAGCAATACAATACTACCTCAAGAAACAAGAAAAATCTCAAATAAATCACCTAACCTTACACCTAAAGCAATTAGAGAAAGAAGAAGAACAACAAAAAAACAAAAACTAAAACTAAAAAAACAAAAGTTAGCAGAAGGAAAGAAATTATAAAGATCAGATCAGAAATAAATGCAAAAGAAATGAAGGAAACAACAGCAAAGATCAATAAAACTAAAAGCTTGTTCTTTGAGAAGATAAAATTGATAAACCATTAGCCACACTCATCAAGAAAAAAAGAGAGAAGACACAAAAGAACAGAATTAGAAATGAAAAAGCAGAAGTAACAACTGCCATTGCAGGAAAACAAAGGATCATGAGAGACTACGATAAGCAACTACATGATGCCAATAAAATGGACACCCTGGAAGAAATGGACAAATTATTAGAAAAGAACAACCACTGGGACTGAGCAAGGAAGAAATAGAAAATATGAACAGACCAGTCACAAGCACAGAAATTGAAACTGTGATTAAAAATCTTCC
Organism: Tursiops truncatus; assembly: GCF_011762595.2. Classification (NCBI taxonomy): domain Eukaryota; kingdom Metazoa; phylum Chordata; class Mammalia; order Artiodactyla; family Delphinidae; genus Tursiops; species Tursiops truncatus. The sequence continues at coordinate 67,162,147 of NC_047036.1, forward strand.
AATGAATAAAAGCCCAGGACCAGATGGCTTCACAGGTGAATTCTATCAAAAAGTTAGAAAATAGCTAACACCTATTTTTCTCAAGCTCTTCCAAAAAATAGCAGAGGGAGGAATACTCTCAAACTCATTCTATGAGCTCACCATCAACCTTATACCAAAACCAGACAAAGATGTCACCAAAAAAGAAAAGTACAGGCCAATAACTCTAATGAACATAGATGCAATAATCCTCAACAAAATACTAGCAAACAGAATCCTACAGCACATTAAAAGGATCACACACAATTATCAAGTGGGGATTATCCCAGGAATGCAAGAATTCTTCAATATATGCAAATCAAACAATGTGATACACCATATTAACAAATTAAAGGGTAAAAACCATATGATCATGTCAATAGATGCAGAAAAAGCTTTTAATAAAATTCAACACCCTTTTATGATAAAAACTCTCCTAAAGTAGGCATACTGTTGAGTAGGGAACCTACCTCAACATAATAAAGGCCATATATGACAAACCCACAGCCAACATCTTTCTCAATGCTGAAAAACTGAAACCATTTCCACTGATATTAGGAACAACACAAGGTTTCCCACACTCATCAGTATTCAACATAGTTTTGGAAGTCTTAGCCACAGCAATCAGAGAAGAAAAAGCAATAAAAGAAATCCAAATTCGAAAAGAAGAAGTAGAAGTGTCACTGTTTGCAGATGATGTGATACTGTACTTAGAGATGCTAAAGATGCTACCAAAATACTACTAGAGCTAATCAATGAATTTGGTAAAGTAGCAGGATAAAAAATTAATGCACAAAAATCTCTTGCATTCTTATACACTAACAATGAATATACTGAAAGAGAAATTAAGGAAACACTCCCATTTACCACTGCAACAAAAAGAATGAAAAACATAGGAATAAACCTACCTAAAGAGGCAAAAATCTGTACTCATAAAACTATAAAACACTGATGAAAGAAATCAAAGATAACATAAACAGATGGAGAGATATACCATGTTCTTGGATTGGAAGAATCAAAATTGTGAAAATCACTATACTACACAAAGCAATCTACAGATTCAATGCAACCCCTATCAAACTACCAATGGCATATTTCATAGAACTCGAACAAAAAAATTCACAAGCTGTATGGAAACACAAAAGACCCCAAATAGCCAAAGCAATCTTGAGAAAGAAAAATGGAGCTGGAGAAATCAGGCTCCTGGACTTCAGACTATACTACAAAGCTACAATAATCAAGACAGTATGGTACTGGCACAAAAACAGAAATATAGATCAATGGAACAGGATAGAAAGCCCAGAGATAAACCCTCACACATAGAGTCACCTTATATTTGATAAAGGAGGCAAGAATATACAATGGAGAAAAGACAGCCTCTTCTATAAGTGGTGCTGGGAACACTAGACAGCTACATGTAAAAGAATGAATTTAGAACACTCTCTAACACCATACACAAAAATAAACTCAGAATGGATTAAAGACTTAAAATGTAAGGCCAGACACTATAAAACTCTGTGAGGAAAACATAGGCAGAACACTCTATGACATAAATCACAGCAAGATCCTTTTTGAACCAGCTCCTAGAGAAATGGAATTAAAAACAAAAATAAACAAATGGGACCTAATGAGACTTAAAAGCTTTTGCACAGCAAAGGAAACCATAAACAAGACGAAAAGACAACCCTCAGAATGGAAGAAAATATTTACAAAATAAGCAACTGACAAAGGATTAATCTCCAAAATATACAAGCAGCTCGTGCAGCTCAATATCAAAAAAAAAAAAACAACCCAATCCAAAAATGGGTGGAAGACCTAAGTAGACGTTTCTCCAAAGAAAATATACAGATTGCCAACAAAAACATGAAAAATGCTCAACATCACTAATCATTAGAGAAATGCAAATCAAAACTCCAATGTGATATCATCTCACACCAGTCAGAATGGCTATCTTCAAAAAATCTGCAAACAATAAATGCTGGAGAGGGTGTGGAGAAAAGTGAACCCTCTTGCACTGTTGGTAGGTATGTAAATTGACACAGCCACTATGGAGAACAGTATGGAGGGTCCTTAAAAAACTAAAAATGGAACTACCATATGACCCAGCAATCCCACTACTGGGCATGTACCCTGTCATAACCATAATTCAAAGAGACATGTACCACAATATTCATTGTAACACTATTTACTATAGCCAGGACATGGAAGCAACCTAAGTGTCCATCAAGAGATGAATGGATAAAGAAGATGTGGCACACATATACAATGGAATATTACTCAGCCATAAAAAGAAACGAAATTGAGTTATTTGTAGTGAGGTGGATGGACCTAGAGTCTGTCATACAGAGTGCAGTAAGTCAGAAACAGAACAACAAATACTGTATGCTAAAACATATATATGGAATCTAAAACAAAAATGGTTCTGATGAATCTAGTGGCAGGACAAGAAGAAAGATGCAGACATAGATAATGGACTTGAGGACATGGGGAGGGAGAAATGTAAGCTGGGATGAAGTGAGAGAGTAGCACTGACATATATACACTACTAAATGTAACATAGATAGCTAGTGGGAAGCAGCTGCATAGTACAGGGAGATCAGCTCGGTGTTTTGTGATGACCCAGAGGGGTCGGACACAGAAGGTGGGAGGCAGGCACAAGAGAGAGGGGATATGGGTATATATGTACACATATAGCTGATTCGCTTTGTTATACAGCAGAAACTCACACAACATTGTAAAGCAATTATACTCCAATAAAGATGTTCAAAGAAAATAAAGAATCTGTTTATGTCTTACGCCCTTTTTAGGGGGAAGTGAAATTTTCAATCTCTTTATTAATGATCTGTAAGCATTCTTATATATCCTGATATAACTGTTACAATGTCAGATATACATAAATATACATATAATCACTATGGTTATTTTCTTCCATTTGTTGTTTACATTTTCCTCCATGGTGTTTTTTATGAACAGAAATTTTTACATTAAGTATGATTAGTCCTTTTTTCTTTTATGCTTCCTCTCTTTAAGAAATCTTTTCTAACTCTAAGGTTGTGAAAGTATGCTGTTTCTTTTGGAAACTTTACAGTTGTATTCTTCATATTTCTGTCTATATTCCACCTCAAATTAAAATTTTATGGTGTGAGGTATGGGTTAACGTTCATTTTATTCCTTTATGGATTGTTCAGGTTTGAAAATGAAAAATACAAATTATCCTTAATCTTTGTATCAGCACCTTTTTTCGAAAAAAATCCACTTACTGAATGTGTCAATCTATTTCTGCACCATCTGTTTTGTTACCTTGGTCTTATTGTCTATTCTTACAGAAATTTCATACTCTCTTGGTTTTTGTAGCTTTATAATAGATCTTAAAATTAGATACTGTATTTCCTAACTACTAAATGTACACACCCAAGTTTACTGGTTCCAAATCCATTGGCACCATGTCTAGACCACACGTCTCTCAGATCATCATTTTTGGTGGTTATTCTTGAAAAGCTGACTATATAAAATGATTTTAAAATTTAAGAAGAAAGAGCTTCAAAGATACGGACTGATACATAGATAAGCACATTGATTGGATCAATGCATGCCTCGATTACAGACAAAAGTTTGATTATATCAATAATAGACCCCAGGGCTTCCCTGGTGGCGCAGTGGTTGAGAGTCCGCCTGCCGATGCAGGGGACACGGGTTCGTTGCCCGGTCCGGGAAGATCCCACATGCCGCGGAGCTGCTAGGCCCGTGAGCCATGGCCGCTGAGCCTGCGCGTCTGGAGCCTGTGCTCCGCAATGGGAGAGGCCACGACAGTGAGAGGCCCGCGTACGACAAAAAAAAATAAAAAATAAAAAATAAATGATAATAGACCCCAGCAGAAGGTACTTCATCAGTTAATCATAGTAAAAGTAATTATGATGTAAGATGAAGAAAAAGTTATTTTTAGTATTGTTTTGTTCCCTGGATTTCCTGTCCAAGGTAATTCTCTCATTTTGAATTCTAAAATGTTTCCCTTTCCTGGCTCTCAGTCCTCTACCCACACCTCTCATTCCTCCAAAACCTGGTGCCTTTATTTTTTTTCCCTTCTCACAAATTTATCTTTCACTTCTCACCCACCTCAGTATCTGTTTCCTGTTCTTTAAATGGAAATATGTTTAAATCATGCATGCCTAAAAGCAAAGATAAAAAACTAACCTCTCTTAATAAAAACCCCAATAGTGTCCCCTATTTACTATCTTATCTCTTCCCTCCCCACAGTTATGCTTCTTGAAGTATTAACTTATATTCATTCACACTGTCTACATAATCATATGTCCTCAACTTACTCTGAAACGTTGGCCAATATCCGTCTCTTCCTTTGGCTACATGGCTCCCACTTGGTTCTAGGTTTCCTTATTTCTCTTTCTATTCCTCCTCAGCTTCCCCCCACACCCCACAATTACTGGATTTTTCATTAAACCAAGTGCTTTGGAAATAAAAATATATGAGACTGGTCCTAAATAGGCAGTGAGTGATTTGAAAAACTGCCTGCCTAGATTTAAAGTAGTATGTGAAACACATCAATATATGAGAGGTCTTTTTTAAAAAGATAGTAAATAATAAGAAATTTGAGTTAAAAAAAGTATTATAAACTGATCAAAAAATATTTAACTCTGCTATGGTAGAGACTTAATATATCTTTCCAAAAAGTTAAATTTTAAAAGTTAGAATTTTTTGATTAACGAGTCTAAAACATCATTAATTTAACATGTTTATGGACTCGAGAAAAGAGTCTAAATATTCAACACCCCACATTTTTGCCGATTTAACATACTAAACTTATTCACTCACTTAGCAAATATTTCATGAGAGTGTAGCTGATCCATGAATTCTGCTATAACTGCAAATCAAACATTAATGAAATATGGTCTTGCTTTCAAGAAGTTCACACTCTAATGGAGGACCAAGTAATTTAAATGTTTAATATTGCATATTTGATGTTACATATTTAATATTACATTTACATAACTTACTTGTGACAATGTCTCAAGTGCTACAATAGATGTGGAGCACAGTGGAGGTCAACTAAATTTGTCAATTACAAAAGGAAAGAAATTGACCTAGTTCTTGATGGATAACTAGTTTATCCTATCCAACTGAAAGGTCAAACAGCTATCAAAGCAGAGGACATAGACACAAGCATACATACGCATACACATAAAAGAGAAAGACAAAGAAGTAGAACTAGAAAAATACCTGTACTTCTGATCATCTAGAGTTTGGTTGATTATCAATGCAAGACGTGTGTGCGGGATTCATATGAGTCAGGAGATGATGGTAGGGAATGTAGATTAATATCAAACTGTGAACAGGCTTACATACATTTTTAAGAATTTAAAGGTATACCATCTTATTTATTGAGGTATTTAAGCAAGGAAAGAACCAGAAAGCCATAAGATTTGAATTTTTGGTGGGAGGAGGGGATGAAAAGTCTGATAAGAATGTAGAAAAAAACTGAAGTTTTAGGAAACAAGAAACATGTGGATTCATCTAAAGTACATGTTTAAGAAATGGCTAAGCAGAGCCCTGCCTTTACGTTTATTACCTAGTGGTTTGGGGGTGGGGCCAGAGGACCTGGAGTTTTAACAGTTTCTTTATGGCCATGCTGTTTTGGAAAAATACTGAGTTAGGAGATATTTTTAATACCTAGGTAAGAAGATGAGCAAATTAAACTAAAACAGTGAAAGTGGACATGCTGAAGGGGGCTTCTGTCAAATGTTGGTTCTGAGATATAATTTAAAAACTGACATCTGATTTGATGGAATTGATTATATATAGATAAGAAAAATGGGGATAGGAGTTGGGAATTCTTCCAGAAAGTCTAAGTCACTGTGTATTCTTGGCAGGCTCTCTGATTTCATCTCTTAACAATTTCCCCACCTGCTCTGTTCTGGCTATGTTAGCCCACTGTTTCTCAAACACACTCCCATTTCAAGTTCTCTATATTACCTGTTGTTTGGAATTCTCTTTCCTGAGTTACCCCGCGCACACTCCTCAGTATCATTCAGATCTCTGCTTAAATGTCACTTCATCTGATACCTCTGTCACCATGTCACATAAAATAGCATCTCCATGCCTCTCTCCCAGTGTTCTGCCTTACTTTTCTGCATATCACTTAGTATAGCTTGGTACAAAGTTGATGTTTTAATAAACATTTGTTTAATTGATAAATAATTCCAATAGAAAGATATAAAAGCAAAAAATATTATAATTTATTTTTAACATCTTTATTGGGGTATAATTGCTTAAAATAATATAATCTTTAAGATCAAAGGGAATGACTCACAAATGTTGGCATTTCAAGTTCCTTTACAGGTTACAAGGGAGGTAATTTTGGGAAAAGGGCATTTTCTACTTGCAACAGAAATAACATATATAGGCAGCCACATATTTGAAAGTTCCACTCAAAATAATTGTTGTATATTCTACTTGAAAAACAAATGACCTAAAAATATAAAAGTCCTCTAAAAAAAAACTACCTTGATTCATTAAAGCAAGATTCTAGGGATCATGCTTTGTGTTATTTTTTTGTATTGAAGTATATAGTTGATTTACAATGTTGTATTAGTTTCTGGTGTACAGCAAAATGATATATTTATGCATATACACATTTTTCATATTCTTTTCCATTATGGGTTATTAAAGGATATTGAAAGTAGTTCCCTGTGCTATACAGTAGGTCCTTGTTGTTTATCTATTTTACATATAGAAGTTTGTATCTGATAATCTCAAACTACTAATTTGGCCCTCCCCCATCCCCTTACCCCTTTGGTAACCATAAGTTTGCTTTTATGTTTGTGAGTCTGTTTGTTTTGTAAGTAAGTTCATTTGTGTCATATTTTAGATTCCTCGTATAAGTGATATCATATGGTATTTGTCTGTCTCTGACTTATTTCACTTAGTAAGATAATCTCTAGGTTGATGCACGTTGCTGCAGATGGCATTATTTCATTCTTTTTTATTGGTAAGAAGTATTCCATTATGTAAATATACCACATCTTCTTTACCCATTCGTCTGCCAATGGACATTTCCATGACTTAGCTATTATAAATAGTGCTGCTCTTAAAACTGGTGTGTATGTTTCTTTTTTAACATATTTATTGGAGTAAAATTGCTTTATAATGTTGTGTTAGTTTCTGCTGTATGACAAAGTGAATCAGCTATATGCATAAGTATATCCCAATATCCCCTCACTCTTGCATCTCCCTCCCACCCTCCCTATCCCACCCCCTAATCCCACCCCTCTAGGTGGTCACAAAGCACTGAGCTGATCTCCCTGTGCTATACAGCTGCTTCCCACTAGCTATCTATTTTATATTTCTTATTGTATTTATGTCAATGTTACTCTCTCACTTCATCTCAGCTTACCCTTTCCCCTCCCTGTGTCCTCAAGTCCATTCTCTATGTGTGTCTTTATTCCTGTCCCACCATGAGGTTCTTCAAAACTTTTTTTTTTTAGATTCCATATATATGTGTTAGCATATGGTATTTCTTTTTCTCTTTCTGACTTACATCACTCTGTATGACAGACTCTAGGCCCATCCACCTCACTACAAATAACTCAATTTCATTTCTTTTTATGGCTGAATAATATTCCATTGTATATATGTGCTACATCTTCTATATCCATTCATCTGTCAATAGACATTTAGGTTGCTTCTATGTCCTGGCTAATGTAAGTACAGCTGCAATAAACACTGTGGCACATGACTCTTTTTGAATTATGGTTTTCTCAGGGTATATGCCCAGTAGTGGCATTGCTGAGTCGTATGGTAGTTCTATTTTTAGTTTTTTTAAGGAACCTCCATACTGTTCCCCATAGTGGCTGTGCTCTCCAGCATTTATTGCTTGTAGATTTTTTGATGATGGCCATTGTGACCAGTGTGAGGTGAAACCTCATTACAGTTTTGATTTGCATTTCTCTAATGATTAGTGATGTCGAGCATCTTTTCATGTGTTTCTGGCAATCTGTATATCTTCTTTGGAGAAATGTCTACTTAGGTCTTCTGCCCATTTTTGGACTGGGTTGCTTGTTTTTGTGATACTGAGCTGCATGAGCTACTTGTATATTTTGGAGATTAATCCTTCATCAGTTGCTTCCTTTACAAATATTTTTTCTGAGGGTTGTCTTTTCACCTTGTTTACGGTTTCCTTTGCTGTGCAAAAGCTTTTAAGTTTGATTAGGTCACATTTGTTTATTTTTGTTTTTATTTCCATTTCTCTAGGAGGTGGGTCAAAAAGGATCTTGCTGTGATTTATGTCATAGAGTGTTCTGCCTATGTTTTCCTCACAGAGTTTTATAGTGTTTGGCCTTACATTTAGGTCTTTAATCCATTTTGAGTTTATTTTTGTGTATGGTGTTAGAGAGTGTTCTAATTTCATTCTTTTACGTGTAACTGTCCAGTGTTCCCAGAACAACTTATTGAAAAAGAGGCTCTCTTTTCTCCATCGTATATACTTGCTTCCTTTATCAAAGGACCATATGTGCGTGGGTTAATCTCTGGGCTTTCTACCCTGTTCTAGTAATCTATGTTTCTGTTTTGGTGCCAATACCGTACTGTAGCTTTGTAGTATGGTCTGAAGTCTGGGAGCCTGATTCCTCCAGCTCTATTTTTCTTTCTGTAGGTTGGTTTGGCTGTTCGGGGTCTTTTGTGTTTCCATACAAATTGTGCAATTTTTTGTTCTAGTTCTGTGAAAAATGGCATTGGTAGTTTGATAGGGATTGCACTGAACCTGTAGACTGCTTTGCATAGTATAGTCATTTTCACAATGTTGATTCTTCCAATCCAAGAACATGGTATATCTTTCCATCTGTTTGTATCACCTTTAATTTCTTTCATCAGTGTCTTACAGTTTTACACATACAGGTCTTTTGTCTCCTTAGTTAGGTTTATTCCTAGGTATTTTATTCTTTTTGTTGCAATGGTAAATGGGAGTGTTCCTTAATTTCATTAATTTCTGTAATGATTTTTCATCATTAGTGTATAGGAATGCAAGAGATTTCTGTCCATTAATTTTGTATCCTGCTACTTTAGCAAATTCATTGATTAGATCTAGTATTTTCCTAGTAGCATCTTTAGGGTTCTCTATGTATAGTATCATGTCATCTGCAAACAGTGACAATTTTACTTCCTCTTTTCTGATTTGGATTCCTTTTATTTCTTTTTGTCTGATTGCTGGAGCAAAAATTCCAAAACCGTAGTGAATAAGAGTGGGAAACCTTGTCTTGTTCCTGATCTTAGAGGAAATGTTTTCAGTTTTTCAACATTGAGAATGATGTTGGCTGTGGGTTTGTCATATATGGCCTTTATTATGTTGAGGTAGGCTCCCTCTATGCCTACTTTTTGGAGCGTTTTTGTCATAAATGGGTGCTGAATTTTGTCCAAAGTTTTTTCTGCATCTATTGAGTTTATCATATGGCTTTTATCCTTCAATTTGCTAATATGGTGTATTACATTGATTGATTTGTGTATAGTGAAGAATCCTTGCATTCCTGGGATAAACCTCTCTTGATCATAGTGTGTGATCCTTTAATGTGCTGTTGGATTCTGTTTGCTAGTATTTTGTTGAGGATTTTTGCATCTATGTTCATCAGAGATATTGGCCTGTAGTTTTCTTTTTTGGTGACATCTTTGTCTGGTTTTGGTATCAGGGTGATGGTGGCCTTGTAGAGTGAGTTTGGGAGTGTTCCTCCCTCTGCTCTATTTTGGAAGTGTTTGAGAAGGATAGATGTTAGCTTTCCTCTAAATATTCGATAGAATTCACCTGTGAAGGCATCTCGTCCTAGGCTTTTGTTATTGGAAGATTTTTAATCACAGTTTCAATTTTAGTGCTTGTGATTGGTCTGTTTATATTTTCTGTTTCTTCCTAGTTCAGTCTTGGAAGGTTGTGCTTTTCTAAGAATTTGTCCATTTCTAGTTTTTGTTTTCTTAATTTCAGTTTCAATTTTACTTCTAGTGATTGGTCTGTTTGAATTATCTATTTCTTCTTGATTCTGTTTTGGTTGGCCGTATGTTTCTAGAAGCTTGTCCATTTCTTCTAGGTTGTCCCATTTTTTTGGCATATAATTATTCATAGTATTCTCTTATGGATTTTTATATTTCTGTGGTATCAGTTGTTATTTCTCCTTTTTCACCTCTTAGTGTGTTTATTTGTGTCCTCTTCTTGATGAGCCTGGCCAAAGGTCTGTTGATTTTGCTTACCCTTTCAAAGAACCACCTCTTGGTTTTATTGGTTTTTTTAAATTATTTTCTAAATCTCTATTTTATTTATTTCCTCTATGATATTTATTTCCTTCTCTCCATTGACTTTAGGCTTTATTTTTTTCTTGTTTATTTATTTTTTCTTCTTTTTCTAATTGTTTTAGGTGGTTGGTTAGGTTGTTTGAGATTTTCAAAACAGGAAGGCTGTACTGCTATGATCTTCCCTCTAAGAACTGCTTTTGCTGCATCCCATAGATTTTGTATAGTTGTGTTTTCATTGACATTTGCCTAAAGGTATTTTTAAATTTCCTCTTTGATTTCATTGTTGAGCCATTCCTTTCTTAGTAGCATGTTGTTTAGTCTCCATGTAATTGTTTGTTTTTCTTGTTTTCCTTTCTGTGGTTGATTTCTAGTTTCATGCTGTTGTGGTCAGAAAAGATGCTTGAAATAATTTCTATTGCCTTAAATTTGTTGAGGCTTGTTTTGTGTCCTAATATGTGGCCGATCCAAGAGAATGTTCCATGTGCACCTGAAAAGAATGTTTGTTCTGGCTTTTCTGTATCATTTAGGCTCTTTGTTGCCTTACTGATTTTCCGTCTGGAAGATCTGTCAATTGATATGAGTGGGGTGTTAAAGTATCCTAGTATTATTGTGTTCCTGTCAATTTCTCCCTTTATGTCTGTTAGTATTTGTTTCATGTATTTGTTTCATGTATTTATGTGCTCCTATATTGGGCACATATATGTTAACGAGTGTCATATCCTCTTCTTGTTTTGATCCTTTTATCATTATATAATGTTCTTCTTTACCTTTCTTTATGGCCTTTGTTTTAAAGTCTACTTTGTCTGCTGTGAGGATTGCTACTCCTGCTTTCTTGTCATTTCTGTTTGCATTAAATATCTTTTCCCATCCCCTCACTTTCAATGTGATTTGTGTTGAGGTGACCAGAGCATGCACTTGATGTTGAGCAGGGCCTCCTCTTTGCTCAGTGGTTGTCACAGCCCTGTGGGGGTAGAGTCTGCTCCCCAGTTGTTGAAGTAGATGACCTCAGATCTGTTTCCGAACTGTGATATGAGGTAGACAGGCCTGGAGTGTTCCTACTGGGAGAGGAGCTCTGAGCATTCCTCCACAGGAACTTTCCACTGGTAAATGTGCTCTATGGTGTTGCCTGTCACCTGTTGTGCAGGCTTACCAAGTACACTGTTTTGGCACTGCCCTCAGCCCCACCTGAATCATGGGAATTCAAGCAATAGGCCTGGGTGTCCCTCAGGCACTGTGCTTACAAAACCACTAGAATAGATCCATTGGTGCAAAACTGATGAGGTTAGACAATGGGACCACCATAGTTGTGCACCTGGACCCACAGCAAGAGTGACTGGATCAGCCCAGACCCTGGCCCTTCCTCCAGATGCACATGCCAGACCCACTCCAGTCACAGGAGCACCAGTAATATGCTCAGATGCCCCACAGGCTCTATGCCTGTTCTGAGCATGCTGAGAATGAGGCTGCTGTGGCAGGCCCTGCCCTGCCCTTCCCTTCATATGTGCATGTTAACAGTGGGGCTTCAATGGCCCACCCAGGCTCCTTCCTGTGCACAGCTCCCATTGTGGCTCAGACCACGCTCTAGCCCCTTCAGGCTGTCTCCGCCAGCCAACCCCAGTTCTCTCCTCAGGTCTGTCCTCTAAAGCCCAAATTTCAGCCCCCAGCCCCCAAGCGCACCAGTGCACATTTCAGGCTGTGAAGTGCAGGGAGGTGGCTAGGACCGTCTATGCTGGTCTCTCTCTGTTCTGCCAGCTGCTGCATTCCTCTGAGCCTCTGAAGCTCCCTTTTTGTCTCAGCTGATCTCCCCACCAGTGAAGGGGCTCCCCCAGGTGAGGGAACTTTTCTTCTTTCACAGCTCACTCCCAGGGGCACAAGTCTCATCCCAATTCCTTTTTAAAAATTCTTTCATCCTATCCAGTTACGTGGTGATCTAGCAATTTTGTTTGTCTGAAATATGCCAGCGTTCAACAGGTATTCTGTGAGAATTGCTCTACATGTAGATGTATTTTAGATGTATTTGTGGGAGGAGGTGAGTTCCATGTCCTATTCTGCCATCTTGATCTATCCTCCCTTAGTGTTATTTCTAATATAATCACTGTAACATAAAAGGGACCTTCTACTGAATTGTCCATAAGAGTTAACATTTCAGCTTCAATCTGGGTCTCCCTTAACTAGGTTACATTTTTTCAAATTAAAATTCCTATGAATTTTCCATGAAATATGGATAGACTTGATATCACTTTTTTAAATAACCCCAAGACTTACTCAGTTTTCTAAGTATATCTGATTTGTGCAAAACTACTGACCTCAATAGTACAGATGCCAAACTGCATTGTGAATAAAAGATACAGTGTGGTGATTTATTCTATGGGGCAATGAGCCAGAATTTTGCAATTTCACATTAGATTGTAGGCTGCAATAATAAACCTCTTTTAAGAAATGAAATAAATAGGACTGATGGAAAATTTTTAGAAAGGAAATGACCCACAAAAACTGAGACAGTACCTGCAAAATCTGTGTGATACATTTTGATATATATATATATATATATGTATATACATACACACACACACATATATATATATATATATATATATAGTGCAGCTGCTTTCTAAAAAGCTAGCAATAAGAATGCTTTTGAGAGCCTATGTACTCTATATGGATATATTTTCAAATATAGGATGCATAAATTGAACCTGGTTTTATGTGGTATATTTGAACATACACAGAAAATCTACTCTCTGGAAACACTCTGAATATAAACAATATATTATAAATATATTGTTTTATATAAATACATAAATATATAATATATATAAATAACATTTTATAAATATAGCCCTCAAAGTGAAAGTCAGTTTTATAACATGAAAAGAAATTTCCATATAAGGCTATAGCTCTGAGAGTAAATTTAAGTAGTATCGTTAGAAACAGAAAAAATGTGTGAGGCAAATCCATAATCATTAAAAAAAGTTTCAGGAATTCATTCTAATCAGTACAAAATATTTGTTTCCTTTACACAACCAGAATCATATGAGAAGATCTTAAAAAACAATAAATTAACTTGTATACTTTCCACTGAGAGGGAATTTGCAACAAGACAATTTAATAGTAAATACATTAACAGAAACTTTTTATGAGCCTGAGATATCATGAATACAGTCATGGGAGAGAGAAAAATCAGAAATTAGAAAAAGGAGCTGGATAGAAAAGTGAATAGCCTGTGTATTAATCCTGAGTCACTCATTTATTCACTCACTCACTTACTAAATATTCAACATATCATCTAAATATAATGGCCTTATACTTTCCACAGTCCTGCCACATACTAGTTCTACTTTCTTTGAAAGAAATTTAGATTATATATTTGCATATTTCTTCATGGAGACACTTACACTTCTGACCATGATGAAGTAATTATAAATGGACTTGCCTTTCCAACATAAATAACTACAAAACTGGATAAAATCTATTTTTAGGTAACCATTTTCAGGCACTGGATAATAAGAAATACAGGACTGAAATTGCTGAGTGAAGGGGGACACATGAAATTAGTTTAAGCCATGTTTGAAGAATACCAAATAATGGAGGTTGGTTAGTGCACACAGCTAATGATGAGAAGTAAGTGGAGATTGATTGAATAACCTCATTTATTTTGTTTGAAGTAGCATAAGCCCATATTCAAGCATAAACATAAATACTTTTCAATACCAAATTTAAAGGGTGTTGTCATTACCATGGCTAATATTTTATGTTATTCGTGACACTCCTCCATTAGCACAGATAGATTACAAAGATAATGTCTTCCATTAGCACAGAGAGTCAATTGTCTATGGAATTGATTTTTTTTTTGGCAGTTTCATACTTACTCTGTTCATTGGGACAGTGAATAACGTAGCAGGTCCCTCTTTAACTGTTTTGTAAGTAAGCAGGCTTTAAATTCTTAAAATGATCAAAATATGTGGTTACAGTTTAAATTGTTGTTTCCAGAATATCACACATTGGCTTATATTATATAGGTTGCAATACAAAAGACTAAGAACTTCTAAATTCTTTCTAAGAACTATACACATTGACGTCCAGTAACAGATTCTGATTTTTGCATTACAAGAAGTAGTGGGCATGGGAAAGAATGCTCTGGAATAGTGGTCATCACTATACAAGTGTGTCCATAGCATGTACACACTCACACTCTAAGTGAATTAGATATAGTATGCTTAAGTGATAAAGAGGGGTTTTTACCTCTCTTTGGCAGTTACGTAGATTCAACAAGCATTCTAGTTGTCTTTGAAAAAAAGTCTATTTTATGTATACTGGGGAGAATATACATACATACATACACACATACTAACTGTAGATTACCTTGTAAATACATAGGAAAAATTTGATATGTATTTTAAAATGTATTCATAAGTACAGTTAACCTTTATTTTTCAACTTCCATAAAGAGAAAAACCTAGTATCATTTATTTTTTGGTACAATAAAAACTAAGCTCAACACTATCAGTTTAAAATATTTTTAAACTTATATTTTGTACCAGTCATTACTACAATTAATAAAATGTCAATCCCTGTACTCAATACATTCACAGCCTTCAGAAGAAGAGAGGTGCACAAGTAGATGTCATCCAAAGTGGAGAGTAGTAAAAGGGGGCTCAGTAAACATCTGGAAGGGAATCTAGCTAAGGGAAATGTCCTTTTGTGTGTGAAACCTGAACGTTTTTATTCTAATGGCTTGAAGGCAATGTTCATTAATGCTTAACAGTTTGAAGGGTACTTGTTGGAAGTTGGAGCAAAACTAAAATGCATATTTCTAAAAAACTGACTGTAACATGGTACTTAACATAGAACATAGAACATAATTTCTAAAAGAAAAATGTTAAATTAATTGAATAACATTTTCAATAAAACGTCCAGCCTGGGAAATATTATTCAATTTAGTTTAGGCATATATTATCAACATGAAATATTGTTTTAAAGAAAAACACTATTGCTAAGTGATATTCCAACATAAACCATCTCAATTAATGTTCCATGCTAATTAGCAATAGATTGATAGATGTTCTGTGCTTTCATTAAAATAACTTTCTCTTGAATGTGACTTTGACTTTACAAAATGATACATAAAATTCTTGTCTGTACTTTGCAATTTGCTAACAAGAAGCTACAGCCTTTAATCATATTTATGCAGGGCCATTTTGTCCAGAACATTTCACTAGTACCAAGAAAAGAGATAAATAAGTTTGATAAGCTAAGTCTAGCATATGGCCCACCTAACACTGTAATAAGGTCATTAGATTTCTAACGAATTTCTTTTAAAAAGAGGTGGGGGTAGGATATAAGATGTTGGATGAATGAAGAAATGGGAGGACTTCTATACCTTTCACTGTGGAGGAAGAGAAATGACTTTTAGAACTGTTATTCCTAAAATGCAGATTGTATCATGCATGGGGGTGCCAGGGCTGAAGTGGTGACCACAGCTGACTGAACTGAGTCAAGGTGCAGCTGGCCCTAGGAACTGATGGTGGTGTGAGGGAGTCAGAGCAGCCTGACCTTTGACCTCAATGGGAAGCTAGAGGTTTTTACTACCTCAGTGAGCAAGATTATTTTCTTCCTGCTCAGTCTAAGCAGGAGCTCCTACTGAGAGAGGGAGATCCAACTTGATGAGAAAGAAAAGTTTATCTTGTTCATTGCTGTATTCAGTCTATCACAAAGTGCTTGGCCCCAGGAGACTTGTACTTCCTGACGCCTTCAGTGAAATAAAGAATCCCAACAAAATTTTACAGTAATGAGTTTCTGGATTTCCCCATTTATTTCCAATATTGACTGTGAACCTGATACTAGTATGTATTAGTAAAAATCTGAAGTAAATACACATGAACTTCTTTCAAATATATTCAGTGTTGTTCAAATCCTTAGTAAAGTATTGATTCTAGGTGATTAGACTCAGCACTTGACATTTCAATAAGATACTGAGTAGTCTTACAAAATAATTCTAGTCAGTTGTTATTTATTACCCTAAATAAATGAAAATATGAATTTTTTGGACTAGCTTCAACTTCCTAGCCCACCCTAAACTGGGAATAAAACTTTAAAACTTTGAGCACCAACACTGAAGTTCTCCAGTCCTTTCCCTACAGACCCTTTACAAACTCTAGTGCCATGCCAGTTCATCCCAAATGGTTCTTAGAATCACCTTTGAGTGATTCTAAGATAGGCTGAGTTCTCTCAGACTCTAACTTACAAATATCCATTTCTTCCTTCTTAATCTGGTTCTATCTTTACATACTGCTGATATCCAAAGTGGCAGGTCTGTTCCCAAAGTTCTTTAAAATTTCTATTTTTTTCCTGATACTAGAAGGACATGATGGCTGGTGCTCCTGAGCTTGCAAGTACCCATGGCTCAAAACACTGAAGTAGGAACAAGTTGAAAATTCCATTATTAATACTGTGTTTATCAGCAGCAGAATAATTGCTACCTCCTAGCTGTAATGCCTTTTGGTATTCAGTATTCATGGAAATTTTAAAGAGAGATCTTTTGGTTCACAGAACCTGGATTACTGGGTTTGACTTGATTCTACTGGCATTTTACAAATGCTGCTGGGTAGCTAACCCAGTCCTGCTTTTCTAGATCATCTGGAAGAGCTCATTAAATGATAAGCTTCACGTATTATGCTATGCATGATTTCTGAAATGCTGGAGAATTAAATCTCAGTGGCTCACTGCTCATCCACCCCACTTGATACTGTGGTCCTGGTTTGGAGTGACTGATATAAGTCAGCACCTTGACAGATAAAAGGCATTTGCTTAATTTAAATGACACGTGTCATGCTGCCTTTTGTTCTGAAGCACGATGAGGTTAATTGAACAGCTACGAAAAATTGGCCAGGCTAAAATTGCCTCTGCTCTAAATCAGAATTATTAATCCACTGGCCTTAATTTAGGCTTCTCCATTTTCTATGATAGACTGAATCATGCAGACTGTTCAAGGAAGAAATGCTAGTGATAATAATCTACTTTTTAAATTTTCATGTGACTAGGAATTTCAGCATAGTAAAATTGAACAGATTTCAAATTCTAACCATGGAAATATGGCTTTTATATCTAACTTATTTTTGCCATTATATGGTAGAGAAAATGTGAGAGTAAGTCTTATCAGCAACTTTTAATTTGCAAGCTTGCTTATGACCTTCAAAATCATTTCACACTAAACATAATCTTAGATTTCATGAATACACAGCGCCTTTCCATTTTATGTAGATAACAATGTGTTGCAGACTTCATATCTTATAGCAGAGTAATTAAGGCCACATCCATTGTGCTTCCATATAGTAAGTAATTACAGAGGTGATTGGAACATTTCTGTAGAGGATTAGCTTAATTTATCAAGCAGTGTTGTGAAATAAATGAGCAGAGACTCCCTTCAGCTAAACTGTCTTCCCTTCTCTACCAATAGAATATGAATGGGTTGAATGGGATAATTTAAAACAGTCCAGTGAAGTTCATGCCCTTTAGTTAAGGGTGGCTCCCAAAGCTACCAAAGATGCAAAGTGTGGAGCACCACGGAAGACCAGGAGCCTATGGGGAGAGAGTACTATTTCCTACTGCATCTCCTCCATACAAATCTACTTCTTTCCCTTCTAAACTGTGTATGTCCAGTTCCTATATACAATTAAAGCATATTTTATGTATGAATTAAGTAATAAATTTGGGTGTTTTTCATAGTCAGAATTACACTTTGAAATCCCTTAAATTTGTCAGACACAACGTTTGAATGCTCAAAAGCATTAATTTCTTTCATTGTGTTAATGTGGTATTTGTTTATATTTATTATTTTACAGCTGCATTTCACGTATATGCCATATTTCAAAAATATGTTGTCTGTGTACGTAGTTTTTTTATCATTATCCAGAGATAAGGATTTTCTGGAAGACTAGAACTCTGGCACTTAATTTGTTTATAACTCTATAACACAGGTTCCTCTTTCCCATACTTCTGTTAAGTCCCTAGTACAGCACAGAGTTCAATTTTAGCCGTGGAATTTAGCTGTGAACATGACTAGGGGCAGACACACTAATCAAGTCACAGGCATTATAACAAAGTGCATAGTGAACTCTGTCTACAGATGCCATGTGATATTAGGAATTACTCATAGGTAATATTCCTACAAGGACAAGGAAGCTTCTTTGAAGCTAACTGTATGAATTCACACAGAATTTTTAAGTGAATGGGGGCAAAAGAGAACCCTAGGCAAAGGAGAAGATTAATTTTTAAAATCTGTTGTCTGTACAGATACTACCTCTATCAGTGTTAATGTCTACATTTGTTGGAAAACGAGACAAAAATAATAAAACAAAATACAAAAACAAAGCTTGACCTTATCCAGAGATTTACTCTAATTTTGTTAATGATTTGCCAGGCCTGGAGAGCCAGTAAGTTCAATAAATGATCTTCTGTTCAATTCTTGTTAAGTTTGTGTTTCCTGATTCATGATCAAGTTAAGTTTAAACAGTATTTCAGGCATCAGAAAATCACTGTTGTCTACTTGGTAACAATTGTGAAACTATGGAATATTTTACCTTCTGTTTTGAATACATTTATATTTACTTATTCAACAAAATAAATTCAACCCTATAATCAAGTTCAATATCTTAAATCAACTTTAGAACTTTATAAGGTACCAACAGAGAATTTGATCAGCCTCTGGACTTTAGAGTCTTTTACCATAACAGATTCAATGGCATATGTATACCTGTATTTACTAAAACAGGAGAGAAACAATTTTCATACAGGTATTTCAAAAAATTATGCATGCTGAAGAAAAAGAAATTCAATCATATAGAAGGGGTAGGATTATCTGTAACTGCAGAAATTTATGATCAGATAGGGGCTGTTTGTGAGTAGAGATAATTTGGCTTTTTAAAATGCAGGATTTTTATATACACAGACAATAAGCAGTTAGGTGACATAATACAAGATTCTACATACAGGAAAAGAAGTCAACTATATATAAACATAAAAGGAATGGAAAAATTAGGGAGGGAGGGGAAAGGGGAAATAAAGAAGTAAGGAATTCAAAACAACACTCCTGAGAGAAACAAAAGTACAGCTGAATAAGAGGTATTTCCAAAAAATAAGATGTTCTTGGATAGAATGATTCAAACTTCATAGAATGTCTATGGTTCCCAACATTATTATATTAAATTATAAATATTATCCAAGCACAAGAATTGCATTTCTTTCTGGAAACTAGATAAGTTGATTTTAAAATTCACTTGGAAGAATAAATATGCCTTGGGGACACTGTGGAAGATCAGTGGAAGAGGGTTGGAGGGTGTTGCATTACAGTCCTTAAAGTACATGAAAGAATATTATAAGGCTCTATAAATTAAAAGGTGTTCTTATAAATTAAAAAATTGATACATGGATAGACAAAAATATGGATACTCTAAAAATATTCAAAAATAGATCTAAATGTATAAGGGACTTTATGATAAAGGTGGGGAATATTCATTTTAATAAATATGGCTGGGACAACTGTATATAAGATGGAAAAATATAAGATTGTATTAAATCCTGTCATCCAATAGTATAAATATCTAATGCATATGAAATCTAAAAATGAAATATAATAAAACTAGGCAAGTACCATATACTGGTCTATTCAGGAAGCAAAGAACACTTTTCTATACCCTAAAGTTCAGAATTCATGAAGAAAAAGCTTTTAGCTACATAATCAAAAAATAAATTCATTCATTTAAAAAAAGTAGAATGAAAAATTACAAAAAGATGTGCTTGCAACTTGTATTAGAAACACTTAGCCTTAATATACAAAATGTTTCAAAATATTGAGAAGACCAATAACCCAATAAAAAATGGACATATGTATAAATGCAGTTAACAGAATAAGAAATGCAAATACTCCCAAGAGTAAGAAAAGATGCTCAGTCTAGCTCATATTTATTATACAGATACAAGTTAAAAATGCACTGATATGCCATTTTTCACCTGTCAAATTCAGAACATTCAAAAAGTTTGATAACATACTATGCTTGTAAGCCTGTTTCATAGGTAACAAACTCTCTCACAGTGTTGGTGGAAATGCAATGCATTGAAATCTCCACTGTGTTTGCAATACCTAGCTAAATTATACATGAGTCCAACTTCTAGGAATCTAACATGCAATGGCAAAAATATGAAATGTCTTACACACCTGGCTATTCACTTATGTATCATTCATGGAACAAAAGACCAGGACCTATGTTACATCCACACAATAGAGTTCTATGCACCTCTTTTTTTTCTAATTTTTTTTAAGAGCTAGTTTTTTTTTATTATAGTTGATTTACTATATTGTATTAGTTTCAGGTGTAGAGCAAAGTGATTCAGTCATATATATATGTATATATACATTTTTTTCAGATCATTTTCCATTATAGGTTATCACTAGATGTCGAATAGCGTTCCCTGTGCTGTATAGTAAATCTTGTTGCTTGTCTATTTTATGTATAGTGCATTGTATCTGTTAATCCCATATTCCTAATTTATCCACCACCACCCCTTTGGTAACCAGAAGTTTGTTTTCTATGTCTGTGAGCCTGTTTGTTTTGTATATAGATTCACTCATACTTTTTTAGATTCAAAATAAAAGTGATATATGATATTTGTCTATGTCTGACTTACTTCACTAAGTATGATATTCTCTGGGCCCACCTGTGTTGCTGCAAATGGTAATATTTCATTCTCTTTTATGGCTGAGTAGTATTCCATTGTATATATGTATTACATCTTCTTAAACCAATGGTGTATTGAAAGACACTTGGGTTGATTCCATGTCTTGGCTACTACTGTAAATAGTGCTGCTATGAACATTGGGGCGCATGTATCTTTTCGAATTGGTGTTTTTGTCTTTTCTGGATATATACCCAGGAATGAGATTGCTGGATTATACAGTAGTAATATAGACCAGTCTCTGATGTATAATGGTGGTTAAATGTGCTTCTAGTGAGACAAGATGGATTGCAGCCGAGTGAACTTATTTGTGACTGTTGAGGGTTATGTGACAACATCCTGCAACAGCAAGGCTGTTACATTCAGTCTTTCATCATCACATCCTTGCCACCCTGCACATGATAAAGTTAATGATATTGATACATGATAAATAGCTGTGTAATCTTCGGTGGAAATTCCATTAACTTCTAAAACGTTTCACTGTCCTCTTAAACAGAAAGGAGCATTGTACTGGAGGACATTTTGTTTGTTTTAAATTGTTACTGGAATATAATTGCTTTGCAATGGTGTCTTAGTTTCCTGCTTTATAACAAAGTGAATCAGCTATACATACATATATCCCCATAATTCTCCCTCTTGCGCAACCCTTCCACCCTCCCTATCACACCCCTCTAGGTGGACACAAAGCACAAAGCTGATGTGGCTGCTTCTCACTAGCTATCTATTTTACATTTGATAGTGTTATATGTTCCATGCCACTTCATCCCCAGCTTACCCTTCCCCCTCCCTGTGTCAAGTCCATTCTCTATGTCTGCATCTTTTTTTTTTTTCTGTTCTGCCCTAGGTTCTTCAGAAACTTTTTTTTTTTTAGAATTCTCTATATATGTGTTAGCACTATATGGTATTTGTTGTTCTCTTTCTGACTTACTTTACTCTGTATGACAGACTCTAGGTCATCCACCTCACTACAAATAATTCAATTTTCATTTTTTATGGCTGAGTAACATTCCACTGTATATATGTGCCAAATCTTCTTTATCCATTCATCTGTTGATGGACACAGGTTGCTTCCCGTCCTGGGTATTGTAAATAGAGCACAATGAACATTGGGGTGCATGTGTCTTTTGAATTATGGTTTTCTCAGGGTATATGCCCAGTAGTGGGATTGCTGGGTCGTATGGTAGTTCTACTTTTAGTTTTTTAAGGAACCTCCATACTGTTGTCCATAGTGGCTGTATCAATTCACATTCCCACAAAATGGTGCAAGAGAGGTTCCCTTTTCTCCTCACCCTCTCCAGCATTTATTGTTTGTAGATTTTTTGATGATGGCCACTCTGACCAGTGTGAGGTGATACCTCATTGTAGTTTTGATTTGCTTTTCTCTAATGATTAGTGGTGTTGAGGATCTTTTCATGTGTTTGCTGGCAATCTGTATACCTTCTTTGGAGAAATGTCGATTTAGATCTTCGGCCCATTTTTGGACTGGGTGCTTGTTTTTGTGATATTGAAGCTGCATGAGGTGCTTGTAAATTTTGGAGCTTATAGCCCACACAGTAAGAGAATGTGCTTCTGCTTATAAAAGCAAAGATAAGCCCCATGAGAATGCATGGGGCTTGTAGCTCCATGAAGGAGTTAATTGGAAACATGCTAAAGAAAGACTACTCTGCAAAGAAAGCCATGGAGGAGGGAAGAGGAGGGTAGGCCACTGACCATGGACTGGCTACTCTGGGAAACAGAGAAACAGACCATGTTGCCCCAATATATACAGCTCCTATCAAGTCTAATGAAGGCAAAGGGTATAAATATGTAAAAAAAATACGGGGACAGTCTATCTTAATGCTGTATTCGTCCCACTTTTATTTTTGGATGTGCTTCACAATGACAGCATTTTCCCATGTTTTCTAATTGATTATTTAATGAATCACCAGTACACCTACATCATTGGATATCATTGGGTATCATTATATATCTGAAACATATGATTTTATAGACATAGATATATGTGATAGGATAAACATTTTTAACACAATTTCATATAAATATATTCCCTGAAAACAAATCTTATGAATAAATGAAGCTTGATTTGTACCATTTAAATAAGTCTGCTTATTGATCTAAGTTTTACCTGTTGATATTAACCCTAATAATATTAATGTATTTTAAAACCTTTTCTTCTTTTGAAAAAATACAATTCACCTATGAAGTACATACTGTTAAAAAGACAACAGGCCCAAAATAGATTATGCTTTAGCCATGTTTCCACATACCAAACTAAGACAATTACAATTTCAGTCTCCAAAAATGGAATCTTAAACAGGCAATCAAGAATCACCTGATCGGCACTAGTCAGGTAACTGCCTAAGGGACCCCTACCATCCCTAAAGGAAAATAACTTTGCATAATGCAACCTTTGTTTTTTCCTTTTTGTGTAGTATAACTTGTTTTGTTCCTGCCTCGTTTTTTATAGTTTCCTCAGAGCTCCTTTCTATTTGCTAGATTGGATGCTGTCCCATTTGAATTGATTTTTGCTTAAATAAACTCAAACTGTCTTAATATGCCTCAGTTTATCTTAAAGAAGTACTATATGATAGGGCTTCCCTGGTGGCGCAGTGGTTTGAGAGTCTGCCTGCCGATGCAGAGGACCGGGTTCGTGCCCCGGTCCGGGAAGATCCCACATGCCGCGGAGCTGCTGGGCCCGTGAGCCATGGTCGCTGAGCCTGCGCATCCAGAGCCTGTGCCTCGCAATGGGAGAGGCCACGACAGTGAGAGGCCCGCGTACCGCAAACAAAAAAAAAAAAAAAAAAAATGGTACTATATGATAGATCAGCCATTTTACATTTTATTGATGATGCTTATAGAAACACTGTGGAATAGGTACCATTTTCTCTATCTTAAACTTGAGACATTAATATTTTCTATGGGAGATATGTTGCTGTAACTTGTCACATGATTTTATTATTTGTCCTAATTTTTATATAACATGATATATTCTGCCATTCCTAAACATTTTTTTCTACCGCTGATACATTTCCAAATTAGTTGAATGTCTTAAGTTACATGCCATTTCCATACAGATTATGTATAGATGACATGGCATGAATTTAAACCAAAAATACTAACACTCCGTTTGAAGTTCTTCTTTCATTTACATCTTATAATTTTAAAAAAATGTTTTCCTTTCCATCTTGTTTATGCCTAACATGGCATTTAAAGCTTCATGTTTCTCTGCATTCTCACAAGGCATTAGTGCTTACGCTATAATAAGTAACTACCCTAAAATAGTGATTCTCAGACTAAAGTTCCCGACCATTTTAGAGTTCTGTAGGGTCCCTTTAAGGACTCTCGAAATGAGTAATATGAAGTAAATGAAGAAATAAACCATGGCTGCCTTCCAGTCCTAACTCCACCTGCTCTTGTATCAACCATTGCTGTTTTTGCTTTCTCCAATATTTTATATATTTCTTTCAAGTTTTCATTTTAATGAGCATTCTGAGGCTAAAACAAAATCCAGGAAAATTTTAAGACCAGATCACTCCAAATTGTATTAACACCAGAAAACGTTAACAGTTATCCTACAGCTGTTGTTTGAGCCACCTATTCTTTGCTAAGATTTTGCTAAGGCATTTGGGAGAATAAACAGATAGCCAGGCGTAGGCCCTGACCTTGAGCAGACCAAAGTTTAGTACAAGGGTAAGTGTTGTACGCAAATTTCAGAAGAGGGAATTTAGACTTACAGAGAAAAA
>NC_047036.1:67187019-67191844 GCF_011762595.2 Tursiops truncatus
ATCCTGGTACTTTACCCAAATTCTTGATTAGCTCTAGTAGTTTTTCTGGTGCATCTTTAGGGATTCGCTATTTATAGTATCATGTCATCTGCAACAGTGACATTTTACTTCTTCTGTTCCAATTTGTTTCTTTTTCTTTATTTATTTATTTTTATCTATTATTATTATTTTTTTATTTGGCGGTACATGGACCTCTCACTGTTGCAGCCTCTCCCATTGTGGAGCACCTGCTCCGGACACACAGCCCAGTGGCCATGGCTCATGGCCCAGACGCTCCGTGGCATGTGGGATATTCCCAGACAGGGGCATGAACCCGTGGCCCTGCTCAGCAGGTGGACTCTCACCAAACTGTGCCACCAGGAAGCCATTTTTCTTTATTTTTCTTCTCTGATTGCCAATGGCTAGGACTTCAAAACTATGTTGGATAATAGTGGCAAGACCTGAAACATCCTTCTCGTGTTCCTAATCGTAGAGGGAATGTTTTCAGTTTTTCACCATTGAGGAAAGATGTTTTCTGTGGGTGTGTAGCATATATTGGCTTTATTATGTTGAGGTAGGTTCCCTCTATGCCTAACCCTGTTGTTTTCTGGAGAGTTTTATAATAAATGGGTGTTGAATTTTGTCAAAAGCTTTTTCTGCATCAATTGACATGATCATATGGTTTTTATTGTTCAGTTTTGTTTACTATGGTGTTTCATATTGATTGCTTTGCATATATTGAAAGACTCCTTGGCATCTAGGGATAAACCCCCTTGATCTGGTGTATGATCCTTTTTAATGCATTAGCGATCTTTCTGCTAGATTTTTGTTGACGATTTTTTGCATCTATATTCATCAGTGTTATGGGTCTGTAAATTTTTTCTTTTTGTATGGTATCTTCTTCCTATTTTAGGATCAGGGTTGGTGGCCTCGACGAATGATTTTGGGATGTTCCTTTTTGCTAATTTTTGGAGAGATTCGAGAAGTATAGTGCATAGCTCTTCTCTGAATGTTTGATACAATTCACCAGTGATCCACTGGTCCTGGGATTTTTGTTTGTTTGAAGATTTTTTTTTTTTTAACATCTTTATTGGAGTATACTTGCTTTAACAATGGTGTGTTTAGTTTTCTGCTTTATAACAAAGGGAAGTCAGTATACATATACATATGTATCCCAATATCTCTTTCCCTCTGCCCATCCTCCCATCCCACCCTCCCTATCGCACCACTCTAGTTGTTCACAAAGACCACCTAGTGAATCTCCCCCTGTGCTATGCGGCTACTTCCCACAAGCTATCTATTTTTACGTTTGGTAGTTGATATATGTTCATGCCACTCTCTCACTTGTCGCAGCTTACCCTTCCCCCTCCCCATATCCTCAAGTTCCATGCTCTAGTAGGTGGTGTCTTTATTCACTTACCGCTAATTCTTCTGAACCTTTTTAAAATTTTATTTTTATTTTTTTTCTTAGTTCTATATTATAGTGTTAGCATATGGTATTTGTTTTTTCTCTTTCTGACTTACTTCACTGCTGTATGACAGACTCTAGTCCATCCACTCACTACAAATAACACAATTTCGTTTCTTTTTATGGCTGAATATATTCCATTGTATATATGTGCCACATTCATTTTTTTTTGTCATCTTTATTGGGTATAATTGCTTTACAATGGTGTGTTAGTTTCTCCTTTATAACAAAGTGAATCAGTTATACATATACATATGTTCCATATCTCTTCCCTCTTGCATCTCCCTCCCTCCCACCTCCCTATCCTACCCCTCCAGGTAGTCACAAGCACCGAGCTGATCTCCCTGTGCTATGCGGCTGCTTCCCACTACTATCTACCATACGTTTGGTGGTAGTGTATATATGTCCATGCCTCTCTCTCACTTTGTCACAGCTCACCCTTCCCCCTCCCCATATCCTCAAGTCCATTCTCTAGTGGTCTGTGTCTTTATCCTGTCTTACCCTAGGTCTTCATGACTTTTTTTTTCTTAAATTCCATATATTTGTGTTAGCATATGGTATTTGTCTTTCTCTTTCTGACTTACTTCACTCTGTATGACAGACTCTAGGTCCATCCACCTCACTACAAATAGCTCCAATTTCGTTTTCTTTTATGGCTGAGTAATATTCCATTGTATTATGTGTCACATCTTCTTTCCATTCATCTGTTGAGGACACTTAGGTTGCTTCCATGTCCTGGCTATTGTAAATAGAGCTGCAATGACATTTTGGTACATGACTCTTTTTTGAATTATGGGTTTCTCAGGGTTATGCCCAGTAGTGGGATTGCTGGGTCATATGGTAGTTCTATTTTTAGTTTTTAATGGAACCTCCATACTGTTCTCCATAGTGGCTGTATCAATTTATAGTGCCACCAACAGTGCAAAAGTGTTCCCTTTTCTCCACAACCTCTCCAGCATTTATTGTTTCTAGATTTTCTGATGATGCCCATTCTAACTGGTGTGAGGTGATACCTCATCGTAGTTTTGATTTGCATTTGTCTATTTTTTAGTGCTGTTGAGCATCCTTTCATGTGCTTACTTGGCCATCTGTATGTCTTCTTTGGAGAAATGTCTCTTTAGGTATTCTGCCCGTTTTTGGATTGGGTTGTTTGTTTTTTAATATTGAGCTGCATGAGCTGTTTATATATTTTGGAGATTAATCCTTTGTTGATTTGTTTGCAAATGTTTTCTCATACTCTGAGGGTTGTCTTTTTTGTCCTGTTAAGAAGTTTCCTTAGCTGTACAAGAGCATTTAAGTTTCATTAAGACCCATGTGTTTATTTTGTTTTTTTTCACATTACTCTAGGAGGTGGGTCACAAAAACATCTTGCTGTGATTTATGTCAAAGAGTGTTCTTCCTGTGTTTTCCTCTAAGAGTTTTACAGTGTCAGGTCTTACATTTAAGTCTTTGAATTTATTTTTGTGTATGGTGCTATGGAGTGTTCTAACTTCATTCTTTTACATGTAGCTGTTCAATTTCCCAGCACCATTTATTGAAGATGCTGTCTCTTCTCCACTGTATATTCTTGCCTCCTTTATCAAAGATAAGGTGACCATATGTGTGTGGGTTTATCTCTGGGCTTTCTATCCTGTTCCATTGATCTATATTTCTGTTTTTGTGCCAGTACCATATTGTCTTGATTACTGTAGCTTTGTAGTATAATCTGAAGTCAGGGAGCCTGATTCCTCCAGGTCCATTTTTCGTTCTCAAGATTGGTTTTGGCTCTTCGGGTCTTCTGTGTTTCCATAAAAATTGTGAAATTTTCTGTTCTACTTCTGTGAAAAATGTCAGTGGTAGTTTCATAGGGGTTGCACTGAATCTGTAGATTGCTTTGGGTAGTAGAGTCATTTTCACAATGTTGATTCTTCCAATCCAAGAGCATGGTATATCTCTCAATCTGATTGTATCACCTTTATTTCTTTCATCAGTGTCTTATAATTTTCTGCATACAGGTCTTTTGTCTCCCAGGTAGGTTTATTCCTAGATATTTTATTCTTTTTGTTGTAATGTTAAATGGGAGAGTTTTCTTAATTTCACTTTCACATTTTTCATCATTAGTGTATAATAATGCCAGAGATTTCTGAGCAGTAATTTTGTATCCTGCTACTTTACCAAATTCATTGATTAGCACTAATAGGTTTCTGGTAGCATCTTTAGGATTCTCTATGTATAGTAATCATGTCATCTGCAAACAGTGACAGCTTTACTTCTTCTTTTCCGATTTGGAGTCCTTTTATTTTTTCTTCTTCTCTGATTGCTGTGTCTAAAAATTCCAAAACTATGTTGAATAAGAGTGGTGAGAGTGGGCAACCTTGTCTTGGTCCTGATCTTAGTGGAAATGCTTTCAGTTTTTCACCATTGAGGATGAAGATGACTGTGGGTTTGTCATATATGGCCTTTACTATGTTGAGGAAAGTTCCCTTTATGCCTACTTTCTGCAGGGTTTTTATCATAAATGGGTGTTGAATTTTGTCAAAAGCTTTCTCTGCATCTATTGAGATGGTCATATGTTTTTTCTCCTTCTGTTTGTTAATATGGTGTATCATGTTGATTGATTTGCTTATATTGAAGAATCCTTGCATTGTTGGAATAAACCCCACTTGATCATGGTGTATGATCCTTTTAATGTGCTGTTGGATTCTGTATGCTAGTATTTTGTTGAGGATTTTTGCATCCATGTTCATCAGTGATATTGGCCTGTAGTTTTCTTTCTTTGTGACGTCTTTGTCTGGTTTTGGTATCAGGGTGATGATGGCCTCATAGAATGAGTTTGGGAGTGTTCCTCCCTCTGCTATATGTTGGAAGAGTTTGAAAAGGTGTTACGTCTTCTCTAAATGTTTGATAGAATTCGCCTGTGAAGCCATCTGGTCCTGGGTTTTTATTTATTGGAAGATTTTTAATCACAGTTTCAATTTCAGTGCTTGTGATTTGTCTGTTCATATTTTCTATTTCTTCCTGATTCAGTCTTGGCAGGTTGTGCATTTCTAAGAATTTGTCCATTTCTTCCAGGTTGTCCATTTTATTGGCATAGAGTTACTTGTAGTAATCTCTCATGATCTTTTGTATTTCTGCAGAGGCAGTTGTTACTTCTCCTTTTTCATTTCTAATTCTACTGATTAGAGTCTTCTCCCTTTTTTTCTTGAGGAGTCTGTCTAATGGTTTATCAATTTTGTTTATCTTCTCAAGGAACAAGCTTTTAGTTTTATTGATCTTTGCTGTCGTTTGCTTCATTTCTTTTTCATTTATTTCTGATCTGATCTTTATGATTTCTTTCCTTCTGCTAACTTTGGGGTTTTTTTTGTTCTTCTTTCTCTAATTGCTTTAGGTGCAAAGTTT